>NC_068983.1:96769105-96777374 GCF_001194135.2 Octopus bimaculoides
ATATATATATATATATATATATATATATATATATATATATATACATACATACACACATACACATATACACACACTCCTGTTGACAGATAAGGACACAGGGCGTATATATGTATGAATACGTACAAGTGCACCATTATATATAGCAATAAGACCATGAAACTACATGTGACCCTATATAACTGACAGCATATATCTATCTATCTATCTATCTATCTATCTATCTATCTATCTATCTATCTATCTATCTATCTATCTATCTCTCTTTCTCTCTCTCTCTCTCTCTCTCTGTATATATATATATATGCATATATGTGTGTGTGCGAGTGAGAGTGTGTATGAATGTGTATTTGTGTGCGCGAGTGAGTGTTTTTGTGCATGTGTATAAAAAGCACTCGTAATTATATATCTATGAATACAGCTATTCATGTCTATCGTGTATCTCTATTCTTCCACCTACGTCGTTTAGCTATCAATGTGCGCACGCACACACACACACACACACACACACACACATGGATATATGTATCGATGTAAATATAGGAATATATATGTGTTCTGTTGTTGTGACGTGTGTGAGCTGGTCTTTATGAATGTCAAAATTGTTGCAGGCATATAATTTACAACAAAGAGTTGTACGTAGTTTCTTACATTTCTCTTAGCTCACCTTTGTGTTCATGTCAACATGGCTTCCTTATAATCTTACTATCTGTCTTTTGAGTCGGTGTCATTTTGTCACTTGATGTCACTTGATCAAAATCACTTGGGGCCAAATTAGTTGCTGTGTCACAGAGTCATTTACATCACATCCTACCGACAAGAAGTCATTCATTCGATGTCTGACACTCGCATAGATAATAGCTTGTTTAACGCCGTCTCAGCCCTGTACAGATAGATTAACAACAGTAAGGTGATACTTTACACGATATATATTTTAAACAGGGGACAAGTTCATGCTTTATTATTTAATTTTATTTATTTATTTACTTATTTATTGTATGTAGAGCAATATAATAAAACGGATAGGAAATTGCTAATAAAAAGTGTACGACATCTACCTATCGTAGTTCCGGGTTCAATCCAACTGCGTGGCACCTTGGGCATGTGCTTTCTACTATAGCCACGGGCCGACCAAAGCCTTGTAAGTGGATTTTGTAGGCGGAAACTGAAAGAAGGCCGTCGTATATATATATATATAATATACATACAATATTAGATATGTACATAGAGGTAAGACATTATTATTGTTCACTGATATTTTTTCCTATCATATCTGTAATAGATTTGTGACTAATCGATGGTACAGAAGTATTTTTTGACTTCTATCATTAGCGATATAGGTTCTCATCTAGTACCCTTGTGTATATATGTACATATCTAATATTGTATGTATATAGTTTATTAATTTGCCCGTACGGCTGATAATTCGCTTGCCACTCGTGATGATATTTTAATAATACCATCCCTATATTTATTTATTTATATATATATATATATATACTCTTTTACATGTTTCAGACATTTGACTGCGGCCATGCTGGAGCACCGCCTTTAGTCGAGCAAATCGACCCCAGGACTAATACTTAGTAAACCTAGTACTTATTCTATCGGTCTCTTTCGTTGAACCACTAAGTTATGGGGACATAAACATACTAGCATCGATTGTCAAGCGATGTTGGGGGGGGACAAATACAGACACACAATCATATACAGAATAATAATAAAGAAGAAGAAGAAGAAGAAGAAGAAGAAGAAGAAGAAGAAGAAGAAGAAGAAGAAGAAGAAGAAGAATATTTTTGTTATTGCCCAAAAAGGTTGCAAAAAAAAGCAATTTGGAATACAAAGACAAAAGACCGTTGGTGATTTACATAAATACGTGTAGTAAACATAAACAATAACAAGAAAATCACAAAATTAAAATTCCCCGACAGAGGCGGATCGAACACTACCCAGGGGCACCCAAGAAACTCCTTTAGTTGTCAAGCGGTGGTGGTGATAAATACTCACACACAATGCTTTGATCACCCTTATTTCCAGGAGATCTATGCCAAGAGCTTCTCCTTACATTTCACTCTAAGGGTTCGTGCTTAGAATAAGTTCATTCACTTGCGCCATTCTCACTATATTCATCTACTTATCACAAATATATTCAGGTCAGCATCTCCCACTCTGTATCCACTTGCTTCTCCAGATGGAACTTGAAAAAAAGCCACGAGGGTATTGTCGAATGTGTCTATATTCATTCCATTTAGTCGCTTCCACAACACCACCTCTTTCTAAATGGACACCAGATACAGGAAAGCAGCTTGCCCTTCTCGACCAAACAAAGACGATGGGACGTTCTTCCAGGTGGAGTTGGTGAGAGCCGAATGCATCTTACACCTGATTGCAGCTGTTTCGACATAACTCCACAATTTGACATTGCTGGAAGAATGTAAAAACGCGTGAATGAATGTTTCGTCACTTTGCGCGAATTTCTGGCAGGCACAGTTGTCAACACTACTCTGTCTGTAAAATTTACATGGAACCATCAAAGCCCCTGGCAGCACTACCAAGCCAAGGATTTCTGAAAAATACGCTGTGCAACACAATTTTTGTCCTAGGGTAGCGAATATCATTTCCTATTTGCTTACCTCTAGAAAGTATGAAAAATGGGTAATGTTTCCTTTAATCTTTGCTTTAGTTACATTTATTCAAACTCCAAAAGAAACCTTCTCAAAACACGGCTATGATGCTCCCCAACTACTCCTGCTCATGATAGAGATGCTCATATTGTCAGCCACTAAGGGATATGCTCAAGTGGTTAAGGTCAAGCAACTGACAAAGAAATCTGTGGTATTGAGCTGAACATTTGCTATAACGATATTTCTGCTTCAGCAACTCAGTGCTGAATCTGTCTGAAATGTAATGGAAAGCGGGTCAGTTTCAAAATATTGATGTCCAAGTCACAAAAGCAAAGTTTGAAGGGGAAAGTAGTAATCTCCTTTGATTTCTTGATAGAAACACATAGGAAATAACACTTACTGACCAAAGACAAAAAAAAATGTTACACTGTGTTATCTGTGATCCCACCCCAATATTCTTCTGGAAAAACTAGGCAGTTGATTTTTATCGAATCCCAGAGTTTTTCCGGAGATGTTCATCGCTCCGAGACACTGTAAGACCGTTTAGGCTCACTATGAATGATTGGTGTACCTTATTACGAAACCGACCACGACTACAAGGAATTAGTTGCTTCTTTGTTACTCATCCCATTAGCGAAATGGCTCCAAGGAACAATGTCCGAAAATTACAATTGGGATTTATTAGCAATACCTCTGCGGACACTTAAAGAGAAGTTTACAGTGGCTGGTGCCTAAATCAGTATTGAAATTAATCCGGCTAATCCATTCTGTTACACAGCGGTGGCTAAAATCTATCGATATATATGGTTGCACAGAGATAATACATTGTTAAGGCATCCACAACTTAATGCATTATTCGTGATTGTAGTTCGTGATATATATATGGAGTGTCTATTTCTATTATATAATTCTGTGATTCTTTAAATTCTGAGTGCAACAACTTTTTGATTTTGTAATGTTTAATTATTAGTGAATTCTTCAGTCCAGCACTTCATTTATATTTCTGGGCAGGTATATCTAATTTCTCTCAGCTAGATCTTTTTGCTCTCTAGAGTTGATGTTTTTATATCAAGTACGTCTCTTCTATATAGTTCTACATAAAAATATCTAGACGATCGATCTCACTTCCGTATGAATGTGTATAAACAAATTTGGAAGAATTATTAGTCTGTCATTTTCAGATTCTGTTTCTGCTGTATATTTATACCATCTGTTGTATAGATCAAGTTTGAAGTCTCGTCCAGAGTTTTTAATACATTTATCTAACTACTTCATTGATTTCCCTTAGTGTACATATTTTGTGTCATGGTCAGAGATCGTTACTTAACATGAAGGAATATTTCTGAGTACTTAACAACCACTGTAAGGAAACTGCCTTTAAAATCTTTTTTACCTGTAAATAGCAATCTTGTTATGATATCAAAATACATTTAGTCTCAGCTTCTAAGCCTGAGTTTTGAATACTTATTAGACTATACTGGCTTGCCTCAGCATGACCAAAGCTTTAAAGATGAAACAAGTTAAAGAAACATTGAAAAACATAATTAGTACGCAGGCTGTAGAAGTTAGACACATGGTGAGAGTTAGACACATGGTGAGAGTTAGACACACAGTGAGGAAAAGAGATGTGGGGGCGACAGGCAGAGCTGCTTGTTCGTTCAGAGATGCGGGTAGGATCGAGGATTAGTGGTTTCGCAAATAACTATATGGCTTTTGTTTGGACGCTGTCTGAATAATTTCCATGCGTATAGCAACTGCTCCATCCCAGATATATGCTGTCAGCTCTAATGCCGTATGTACTTAATCATTGACAAATTTTTTCAACCGAAGAAAATTAATATAGCTTTTAGCTCTGAAGAAGGAATCTAAAATTTAGGAAACTCTCTTGTATGTATGACCACAATCAGTACTCTTCGGTACAGATATCATTGTTGTTATTGGTGGTGGTGCTGTTATCTCATATTGGCACAGATTGATCAAACTTATGGAGAAAATTATTCAAGATTCTTTTAGTAATAATATACTACAGATAACAACGTCCAAACATAATTTTTTTAAAACAGTAGGTTGTGGTTTGCGTGAGATTTGACTACTATTTTTAGCAAATGGCAGTACCAGATAGAAGCTCTTTCATTGGCTCGACATCCCAAACGGACTTCATAAATGTTGAAAGTATAAATTTAGCAAAATTGTTTTTAAGTACGGTCGCCACAAGAGAAGCATAAGCCACAATAAAACCTAGGTAATATAATGTATTAAAGTTGGAGAAAATAGAAATAATAATCTGCGAAACGGAATAACACCATCTTACTAAAATCAAATCTACTTTACCTTTATACAGTTGTTTTGTTTTCATTCCATGATAACTTGCTTGTTTTTTCTGTGCATGTGTCAGAAATACTTACCACCAAGTCAACGGGGACTCCTATTATATTTTATCAAAGAAAATAGGTTTACGTATGATGTGTGTTATGGATGACTGTGGTAATTAATATGTAATGTGATATTTGGTGATAAAATAAGGGATAATATGAACTACGATGACCCTGTTCTTCTTGACTTTCAACCATTTTTACAATCTTTCTTTCTTTCTTTCTTTGTTCCTTTTTTTTCTATTGGTCCGCCCTCTCTTATTCTTTTGTTTATTTTCCTCTCTTACTTCCTCTCGCTTCACTTCCGACCGAAAAGGCCGAGGTAACCCGTCTAAAGTTGTTAAATTTGATATCTCAGCAAAAACATCAATGCTATTTTAAGTAGTAGTAGCTGCAGCAATGGCGGTGGTGGTGGCAGTAGTAGTAGCAGCAGTAGTAGCAGTAGTGATGGCAATAGGAGTAGTAGTAGTAGTAGTAGTAGTAAAGAAGTTTCGTATAGCCCCATGTTGGCGCTGCCAATACAAACCTCTAATTAAGAATATAAAGACATTCCACCCATAACCATCCGGTTTTTTCCTTTTCTCAATCCATTGTGTTTTATTTTCTAAGACGTGGTATAATTTGAGATCGATTTGACTGCTATTTCTAGTATTTCTCGTATGTCGAACGACGTGATTAATTAGAGATTATTGCTTAACAGCATTGCGTCCGTTTTTACGTTCTGAGTTCAAATGCTGTCGAGGTTGACTCTGCCTTTCATTCTCTCGGGGTCGATAAAATAAGTACCAGTCAAATACTGAGGTCGACGTAATCGACTTCCACCCCCACCTAAATCTCAAGCCTTGTCCTTACAGTACGTACAACAGATTAGACTGTAAGAAAAGAACAATTCCTAACATAGAGCTACAAGTAACTTTAGATGCAAAGAACCCTCCTAAGTAACCTAGCCGTCCCAAATAACACTGTTTTCTGGAATTGTAGTAAACTAAGTTTTATGCATATTTTCGCAGTCCATCTCTTCAAATCTTTAGGGATTGTTCTTAATGCACCTATAACTACCGGGACACATTTTACCCGCACATTCCGTAGCCTCTGTAACTCAATGGAGAGGTCCTGGTATTTCACTCCTTTCTCTATACCTCTCGTATTCACTTTCTCGTTATTTGGGACTGTAAAGTCACTTTACCTGGTCAAATCCTATTATTATTATTGTTATTATTATTATTATTATTATTATTATTATTATTATTATTATTATTAATAATAATAATACTAATAATATTATTACGGCGGTGAATTGGTAGAACCGTTAGCACGCCGAGAAAAATGCTTAGCGGTATTTCGTCCGTCTTTACGTTCTGAGTTCAAATTCTGCCGAGGTTGACTTTGCCTTTAGTCCTTTCGGGGTCAATAAATTAAGTACCAGTGAAGCACTGAGATCGATGTACTCGTCTTACACTTCCACTAAAATTTCAGGCCTTGTGCTTTTAGTAGAAAGGATTATTATTATTATTATTATTATTATTATTATTATTATTATGATGATGATGATCATCATCATCCTCATCATCTTTTCCATTTCAACGAATTAAAGACTTCGATGAAAGACTATCGAAATCCTGGCGTATTTCTATTTTAGTTTTAATTGTTCAATGGTATTCTTCTATAAATATATCTTGATTTGACATAAATCTTGGAAAAGCATCGTTTTTTTATTAAGTGGTTGATACTCGCAATTTTATAGTTTTTATTATCGATTACATTACTCTATGTCTGACCCCCATTATATGTTCTTAACCTGCATGACATTATTGTTAGCGCTGAGTAATTTAACTTTGAAGTCGTTCTCAGGACATAATAATTTAGCTAAGCTCGGGTAATTGGAATGTATCAAAGCTTTAAAAATTCTCAAAGGGAATATGTCGAAAGATTTCTATGCTGAGACTTATCAATAATTTATCATAAATTATTTATTCCAAAAAGCTTTCTCATATATTTGATCAAGAATGCTTTGTTAGGTTATAGTCTCGAATCATTCGATTTAAGGCCTCTAACCTGTTAACAAAGATTAATGTTTTCCTTAAACATACAAACTGCGAAATATTGATATTTCATGAAATTATCTCCCCCTTTCCTTCAGAATAACTAAAAATTTAATCAAAAGATCCCTCCTTTTCTGAAATTAAAAGATTTACTTCCAGCAATTTAGAAATTTTGGTGGGCGCTAGCAGTTCATCTCTTAGATTATCTATTTAACTTAGTACCAGGATCTTGATTAACTCCGTGAACTAGGGCCCATATGATCTCTGGTGATTGCATGGGGAACCATATAAGATTTTGTGAGGTCCGTGGAAGCAAAATAGAAAATTGGGTGGCCATGCTAGTGTTTTAGGTGTCCACGAGGAAAGTTTTGTATTAGACATACATATTGCAAGAAACAGCTTAGTTCTTTCTTTAACACTTAATATAGTAGTGTTTAAACTCTCTCATTTCTGCCTTTATTTGGGTAAATAAATACTCCAGTTAAGTGTTGGTCAGCCCTTGGACAGCTTCCATGCATGTTAACATTCTCTCGCATTCTCTACACGATCTGAGTAGACTACTGATGCCGTTGAGTAGACTACTAGAACAAAAGCCATCCAGGACTAGACTTGGAATGAATCCTGGAGTGGCTTCTCGTTGCCTTTGCTAACTCACTATCAAAAGCTCGGAACTGACTCGATACGGCAAAAGAAGGTGACAACTGATTATCATTGACAAGGCTGGAACCAAATTTTGAAAAACTAGCAGAGCAGCCTATGCACCACAAGTGTCGCGTTGAATAAAATAGCACGAAAGTAGTAGTTTTCTTCTAAATGAATATATTCTTGTGTATATAACTTACTTTGCTAGTGAATATTCATTTTCCATGGAATTTAGTTTGTTGTTAAAATTTATGCGCATTAAATCAAAATATTTCCACAGATTTTATACAATTCTTAATAGTATTTAATTATGAGAATAGAATAGGATTTTTTTAAAACATCGAATTGTTATGGAGATCCACCAGAGTAAAAGGGAATCAAAGGAGTCCATAGGTCGAAATAAGATTGTAAACCATTGTCTTAATTCATTTTGTCTTCTGAGTCGCATACTCTCTCTCTTTTACTTGTTTCAGTCATTTGACTGCGGCCATGCTGGAGCACCACATTTAGTCGAGGAAATCGACCACGGGACTTAGTCTTTGTAAGTCTAGTACTTATTCTATCGGTATCTTTTGCCGAACCGCTAAGTGAC
>NC_068983.1:96781464-96784841 GCF_001194135.2 Octopus bimaculoides
ATATATATATATATATATATATATATATATATATACACATATATATATATATGCGTATATGAGAAGATAAATTAGAAACATTCCATGATGGTTAGTATAAGTTCATGGAAGGTGAAAAGAGACATCCGATAGTGTAGAAATGTAATAATACTGTGAAAGTCATTAAACAAAGGAGAAAGAGAAAGAAAGATAGAACGGAGTGAATTCTACAGAAGGTGGGAATGGAAGAGAAGAAGGAAGGGTGAAAGTCTATGACGCAGTAAATAACCATAAAACAGGCCATTTGTTTGGCACCTTAGAAAACTTGAGCATTGGCGTGTCTTAGTGTTTGGTAGATAAAGCTGCAAAAACGTACTTCTCCAAGATCTTTCTTGCAAATCAACCCATGGTCACTGAGCCGAATTATTAAAGCAGAATGACAGAATGTCTTGGAGAATGTTTGCTTATAGCATGGAGAAATGAAGAACATCTCCTTAAGATGCTATCATTGAACGAAACACAAAACCTTTAAATTTCTCTAATTTATTACATGTTTATAGTCCATAAGCATAATATTACTTTCACGCTTTATATAGTTTGCTATGCAACAAGAATTTTTGGCTTTCAAATTTATATATTTATTTCAGTATGGTATGTATGTAAACTTGGAATCCAGGCAGAGCGGGGTAAGGGAAGACAGATAAAGAGAAAGAAAGAGCGAAAGAAAGAGAAAGAAAGAGAGAACGAGAGGAGAGCGAGAGGGCGAGAGAGAGAGAGAGAGAGAGAGAGAGAGAGAGAGAGAGAGAGAGAGAGAGAGAGAGAGAGAGAGAGAGAGAGAGAGTAGACTATAAAACTAGACAGATTTGTTAAACGTTGATTGCGACAAATATAATACTGTCAACAAGCCTTTTAGTGCGTACTATTTCTAACCCAACGGGCAAAAGTTCTCTCAAATAAACAAGAATCTTCGTTAGTTTTGTTTTGTTTTCTTTTTAGTAATTCTTTTTTATATTTTGTATTCAGTTTCTCTAACTTTCCCCCTTTCGTTTCATCCAGTCTTTTAACTTCTCACATTTCTTTCTTTTCTTATTCTTTTGCTTTCCGTCTTCCTTTCTTTCTAAGATATCAGTGACTTCTGCGCTTTCAATTTCTCCTCCGTCATAACTCCTCATAAATCGTTTTCAGTGTTAAATTATTGGATTATTGAAAGAGGTAGGCTAAAGAACCAAGCTTCTGGCGAGCCGACTATATATCATGTTTTACATTTCACCATTGTGTTGCCTTATTAACTCGTTTACGCCTCTAATTTTCTGGTAAATGTTATCTGTCAGTCTGGCGTTTTACCCAGTGTGAGACTTACCTATTATTCACGTTAAACTAAAGAAGCCATAGCTAAGTTCCACATAATTAAAATATCTAAGGTTTTGGTTTAAAAATCAGTCAAGGAGCCAAGATGGAAGAATTGCTAGTACATCCGCTAAAATTCCTAACGGCGCTTCTTTCTACTCTTTGGGTTCTGAGTTCAAATTCCGATGCGGTCAACTTAGCTTTTCATTCTTCTGGAGTCGATAAAATAAGTACCAGCCAACTACTACAATCAGTGAAATCACCTAGCTCCCGCCCACCTCAAATTTCAAACTTTGTGCCTATAACAAGAAACGATTGTTTTAACATCAGTAAAAGCGGTTAACTGGCAGAATCGTTAGTGCGTCGCACAAAAACCTTAGCGGCATTTTTTCTGCTCGTTTTGTTCTGAGACCAGATTCCGCTGTAGTCAACTTTGCCTTTCATTCGTTCAGGGAACGGGTAGATAAAGTAAATACTGATTGAGTACTTGTGTCAAAACGTTGAAATGTTCATTTTAACATCAGGAATATTTATGAAATACTCATAAACAACCTGCAGCTTTCCCCTCATCATTTGCTACCTCTATTCACACTTAAACACTGATTTCAAATGTCGGCACTAGGCCAGCAATAAGTGCCAGCAACTGGTACTTATTTTATCGATCATGAAAGGATGACAGTCGACCTCTGCAGAATATGAACTCATCCAAAAGAATAAGACGAGTACCAACACTTTTAGGTGACACGCTCGAACAATTGTGAAGTTCTTTTCACATGGAACTATTGGTTGCTTTGTTAACCCACAAATAAAGTACACACACACGCGCGCACACACACGCACACATAATGAGTAGAATATTCGAATTTGAATATTCATACAGATATTATTTTTGCTAATATTATCTATGGTAAATATAAGTAATCGATAATATCAGCAACAATAATATAGGTGGTCAGCAGGTATTAAATAGCATTAAATATGTATAAAATTTTAAATTAACGTTAAGCATAAGGGCGTTCATACTCCATAATCGTTATATATACATATATATAGAGCTCACTACTAAATGTGTTGAGTGCCGCTTTCTTTCGTTTGTCCACTCCCTCGTGGATATATATATATATACTGTATGTACCTATGTATGTATTTATGTACATATATACTGTAAGGGGCTTGCCTCCCCTGTCAGTCATTAAGATAGTGCTTTCCGTGGCTC
Source organism: Octopus bimaculoides (assembly GCF_001194135.2). Classification (NCBI taxonomy): domain Eukaryota; kingdom Metazoa; phylum Mollusca; class Cephalopoda; order Octopoda; family Octopodidae; genus Octopus; species Octopus bimaculoides. The sequence continues at coordinate 96,784,007 of NC_068983.1, forward strand.
AATTCCTATTTCTAACAATACTGGTGCTGATTAGTGCACTTTGTCACACACGCATACACGGAATTTAGAAATATTTCAACTCATCGTTACGCGCGTTTCCACAAGTCACATGTTTTTTACCACAATAGTCTGTTTTCCTGGGATCATTACAGTACAGTCCGTAATAAGCAGGGACATCAAGTGGAACTCAGTCCATGCCTTCATCTATTCAGGTGATATGGCATTAAACTGGAAGTAACTATTGTATAACTGAAGGATATTTATCGATTTTCTCCAATCAAAAAGAATACGGAGTATGGTTGTAAGAAACATTTGAATTGTGGAAGCGTGTAGCGAAGCATTGGAATATTTATAAATTCCATCCACACACATACACACACACACATATATATACACACACACATATATGTACACACATACATATGGCGATGCTCCTGTGAAGCTATAAAGTGCAGCTCATGTACTCAACTTTGAGTCCACTGTATCTTATAGCAGAAACAGCTGTAAACTAATGAAGTTGATAAGTTAATCGTTTACTCCTTTGTCATCTCATTTTCTTATTACCGCTCTACACTCGATTAACGCTTCCTTATAGCTACATTAAGTCCTACACTAGATTATTAGTCTTGCAATGCCTATCTATCTATCTATCTATCTATCTATCTATATATATATATATATATATGCTGAACCCAACGACTTGTAGACAGTGTATCCCGACCCGCTCCCATTTATTGCACTTGGTATAACACTAGTGTAACAATAATTGGGTACCCTCCCAGAAGTATATTGGATAGATACTATCCCTTAGTGGGTTGAATCTTCAACCCCTCAC
>NC_068983.1:96785382-96789715 GCF_001194135.2 Octopus bimaculoides
TATATATATATATATATATATATATATATATATATATATATATGTGTACGAAATCTTTTAATAGTTACACACACATATGTACATATAGAGATACATACAAACATACAGACATACATGCACAAGTACACCATCTTGACTTAATATCATTTCATTCGTACCCTCTTTCTCTGAACTGTCTCTGCTAAAGAGTGTCGGGGTCATTGTGAAAATTCTATATTTATTTGCAGTCTAAGAGCAAACTTGGCTATGCCGTCATCACTCGAACCTTCTCACGGGTAATTAATCTGTACTGGGGTAGTGTTAATGAAGCATTAAATACAGCTCTGACAGTAAGCGGGTGGCATGCTTGCGTGTTTACATACGGTTAATAACATGTTTGAAAATATCTTGAGTGCATGAGAAAGTGCATAATGTCATTCGTGTAAAAATGAAAAAAAAAATATTTATAAATATAGCTGCTTGGTACACGCAGTCAGATTAGTTGTGTGTATATATGTGTGTGCGTGGGTGCATATTGTAGGTGTATATTCAGTGCGCTTTGTGTTTTTTTTCTATGTTTTTGTTCGAGGTTAGTACGTATATCTTTTCCATTATGTGTGCGAGTGAGTAGTAGTAGCAGTAGTAGTAGTAATAGTAGTAGCAGCAGTGTACACACACACATTTATATTTATACACACACATATTTATATTTATACACACACATATATATTCTTTCACTTGTTTCAGTCATTTGTCTTCGGCCATGCTGGAGCACCACTATAAGGGCCTTTTTAGGCGAAGAACTCGACCTCAGGACTTACTCTTTGTGAGCATAGTACTTATTTTATCGGTTACTTTGCCGAACCGCTAGGTTACGGGGACATAATAAACACACCAGCATCGATTGTCAAGCGATGGTGGGGGAAAAACACATACACAAAGACACAAGTACATATCTATCTATCTATCTATCTATCTATCTATCTATCTATCTATCTATCTATCTATCTATCTAGAGACGATAGTAGAAGACACTTGCCCAAGGTGGCACGCCGCAGTGGGACTGAACCAGGTACCATGTGGTTGGGAAGCAAGCTCCTTACCACACAGGGATTATATATATATATATATATATATATATATATATATATATATACACACACACACACACACATATATATATATATACACACACACACACACATATATATATATACCCACACACACATTCTCATTGTTTACTTATATCACTCATTTTTGTTCTGTAATTACAGTTCACGTCTTGTAATTATTTCTCGTGTGTATGTTATTCGTGGAGTCCTGTACCTACATATATATATATATATATATAAAGCATATAAGTAACAAAGATGTCCAGCTATCAGTGCATTACAGCCGTTTCAAGCGGTACCATTTAATCGATCATTGAAAACAACATCAATTTGAAAAAAAAAAAAAAAAAAAAAAAAAAAAAAAAAGAAAACGCTCTCCTCGGACGCATATGACCATATAAATTTCCAACATTCTGGATACACCATTATAATATTTTAGCAAATTTTCATAAGTACTAGAGACTAAAATAATTGCAATGCTTCTCTTTGCTATTGTCTTTTGACCTAACTTAGTGTTATGGGTTTTCGACTTATGATTCTACGGTCAGAATCTAACAAGGCTGACCCTTTGACTTACAGATGCAACTCATTTCTACCAGTTGTGTGTTTGTGTTTGTATATCTATTTGTCCTCCCACTATCGCTTGACAACCGATGTTGGTGTGCTTATGTTCCCGTAACTTAGTGGTTCGGCAAAGGAAACCGATAGAATAAGTACTAAACTTAGAAAGAATAAGTTCTGGGATCGATTTGTTTGACTAAAGGTGGTGCTCCAGCATGAGCGCAAACAAATGACTGAAACAAATAAAAGAAAAGAATGAATACGTGTATGTTATGGGATAAATATAACTTCAATAAAGATCCTTCTTTAGTCATATTGACCCACAGGGCCGGTTTTCCCAATTTCCATGCCGTATATATTCCCCATCTGGACCGGCCGCCGGTCCATCCAGGATTACTCATTTTTGCCAGCTGAGTGGATTGGAGTAATGTGAAATGAAGTATTTTGCTTAACAGCACAACTCAACGTCCGCTCCAAGAATCGTAACCACAACGTTACGATCACGAATCCAACATCCCTAACCACAAAATCACGCACCTCTAGTCACAAATAGAGCGTAAAGTATGAATATATATATTTTATTAACTCAAAGCAGTGTAGGCGATAAATGTGACTCAAGGGCCGATACTTTCTTGCAGGACATCATAAGGTGGGCAATTGTATTCTAAGCCACATATTTTTAAGACTGGTTCAGAAAGCTGGAGCATTGTGAGTACTATATTATGTATTGTTGAGGAAATCTCTTAGCACCAATGTTTGTTATTTTATTTTATTTCATTTATTAGATTTATATTTTTGTGGCAGCAATAAAAGAATCGGAATGACACGCTACTGGATTTTTTGACAACTAGGTGTCATATATTGACGTGAGGTTGGTGGAAAGTTGTTGTTAGCTTTGGAGATTTTCAACTCCAGTTCTATCTCGTCTCTCTCTTTTTCCCTGTCGCGTTATAATATCACTAAAAATGCTTCGGTATTTTATAAAGAATGCCAACTAAATTTTGTCAATTTTCCCTACAATATTTGGGCAGGATTTCAGCACGGATATTTGAGCAGTATTTCAGCACGGTTTCGCTATATATTTAGATAGGTTGTTTCTGCCGCTACTGCTGCTATTGTCACTGTTGCTGGTGGTGGTGCTGATGATGGGTGTGTTGTTGTTGCTGATGTTGTTCTTGTTGTTTGCTGTTGCTGTTGGTGTAGAGCCGTAAATCAGGTCTGATCCAGCAGGCCTTCCACCCATGATCGTCTTCTATAAATTTATGAATACACTATCCAGTTGGTCGATGAAATGAGGGAAATTACGCTGTTATTTCCTGTACGTTGAGTACTGAGGTTCCATTGTGGGCTTATCTCATGCAGTACTTATCGATACATGGATATAAATCTGCAGCAGAGTTCTTTTAGAGTATATTAGTGTTAACTATATGTGTCAAGTTTCTTAAAAGACATTCAAGGAAAACCTTGCTTATTGCATTCTTAGTGTCGCCTGCGAATTGGTAGATTCTGTTATATCACTGGAGAGAATGCACAACAGACCTTGCTCCGAACTCTACACACTGAGTTCAGATATTATCGATGCTAGCTCAGGTTTTCGTCTTTTCGAGGACGACGAATAAAATACCAGTTTGGGGTTGCGAATGATAGAATTGTGAGAACGTCAAAGAAGATGCCTTACTGTGTTTGTTCTGGTTCTGCATCTCCTGAATTCAAATTTGCTCTCAAATCACCGAGGCAAAAAAAAAAAAAAATGGAATATAACTCTTGTAGCAGAAATAGTGACCGATAGGAAAGTATGACAAACTGGGGGGAAAAATTCACATGAAACTATTTCCTTGCTTCGATCGGAAGATCGCCTGCAATGCATTGCGAAGATGCAATTCATGTCGTTAGTTCGCTCAGTTAATTGCCATTAACAAGAACCAAGGAGCAAAAAAGGATGATTGATCACTGTGGAAGACCTTCCAAACATAGGAAATCACAAAATGTAGTTATACCTTCAACTAATTAATCCAGTTGAATTAAGACTATTATTACAAACAACACTGGATTGAAATTTGGTCGGATTTGAATAATAGATTGGTTAACTTGCAAACTTGATCAATCTTCCAATCCATATATATACATTATCATCATCATTTCGTTTCTATGGATACCACGCATGCGATTTAATCTTTTGCTTCATTGCAAAAGGTTTAATCAACTGAACTGAGCTGTGAGGTAGAAAACAATTGTGAGCTTATGTTTGGTCGATGACCACATGATCTGTGTAAACCCTTCTTCATGTGTACAATTACGATCTTCTCTGCCAACCAACATCCATTATTATTTCCATGTTGTTACTTTCCTCTCTTATGTTCTTCTTTCCCTTCACTATTTCTTCCTACCTCTCTGCATTCCTACATTCCTGCTTTTTCTTCCTTCATAATCTTTCTATTTGGCTTCCTTACGCTGTGTTGTGCAGCAGCACTATCAATAGATATGCTGTGCCTAACCATGAGAACGTTGATGAAATATAGAATAAACGTAGTGTAAACTTTCACGAGTAAAGAATTGCAACTGTGAATTATGTATTCTCTCGCTGATAACTTCAGCAGTTGACATAACGTCTTCCACAGATATTCACATCAATGCATTCCCAACTCAAATACGCACTACCATAAACACATTTCACCGCCAAC
>NC_068983.1:96789787-96790540 GCF_001194135.2 Octopus bimaculoides
ATATATATTTATATATATACATATGTGTATATATGTATATATATATATATATATATGTACATGTGTATAAATATACATATATAAATACACACACACATACATATATGTGTGTATGTATGTATGTATGTATGTATGTGTGTGTGTGTTAGGGGGGGGGGCGATGTCCGCAACTCTATGTGCATACGGAGTATTCAGTAAGGCTTATGACTGAGTGTGTATGTGCATATGTATGTATATACATACATCTGTCACACCTCTTACCCAATACACAAACACATACACACACACACAAATACACTTACATACAAACATATATACATACATACATACATACATACATACGTACGTACGTACGTAAATACATATATACAGACAGACAGAAAGAGCCTGTCAATATAAACATTGTCTCGGAGACGAGAAATATTTCAAAGTATTCACTCACTGTCAAGTGAAACAAAATTTACGTAGAGAAAAGAAGAAAAATTACTTGCGATTGCCTGCCCATTTTCCTCACTTTCTTTCAGCTCTTTCATTTGTTTTTACTATATAAATACATACACCGGGATACCCATGCATATACACACACACACACACGCGCGCGCTTGCACGCACAGAAGCACGCGCACACGAAGTAAAGCACATGCACATTAAACTCATACCAATATGGGCAACGGTATATAGATATACGTTCACACAGTAACACACACAAACACACGGACATACTCGCATATATACAGTACACATATATGATAT
>NC_068983.1:96794974-96797474 GCF_001194135.2 Octopus bimaculoides
AATGTAAAAGGAGAAAGGGCTCTATACCCCTTTCTTATTTTTTCTGACCAAGCTCCCGTGGTTTTATGGGTGTTTCCACGTGTAACCTTTCCTTTTTCGAAGCGCCTCCCCGTTTGGGAGTTCTATTTATTTATTTATCTATTTATTTGTTATATCATTCTCCGTGTTCTTCCTCTGTTTAGACGAACTTTCCTACCTTTTCGGACAAAACCTTTTGTAACCTTCGTCCTATCTTTGTCCTTACATGTTTTTAATGGATATTAGCCCTTGTGGCCAATAAAACGAATTAAATATTATTATTATTGTTATTATTATTATTATTATTATTATTATTATTATTATTATTATTATTATTATTATTAATATTATTATTATTATTATTATTATTATTATTATGATTATTATTATTATTATTATTATTATTATTATTATTGTTGTTGTTGTTGTTTTTATTAAAGCGGCCAGCTGGCTGTATTGTTAGTATGCTAAACGAAACTTCTAGCGGTATTTCGCCCGTCGTTACGTTCCGAGTTCAAATTCCATCGATGTCGACTTTGCCTTTCATCCTTTCAGAGTCGATTAATTAAATACCAGTGAAGGACTGGGGTTCGATGTGATCACCTATCCCTCTCCCCTCTTTTCTGTCTTTTTCTTTTCGCCTGTGATAAAATTGAAACTCAGAGACTGATGATGTCATTTCATCAACATGTGGACGCTGGCGGCTCTCGTTCATACTTTAGAACTGAATTTCTATAATTTTGGATTTTTATAACTTTTTGTTTTGAACTCGACTAACACAGGTTTGTTGCAATCGCGCTCTTCGTCTTGTCAGTTTACTTTTGTGAAGTGTTACGTCAATCTTTTTGAAATTATTATTATCATCATCATCATCATCATTATTATTATTATTATTATTATTATTATTATTATTAGTTTTAATTCCAGTGAGTAGACTCAGTGGAGCACTGCACGAAAATGCACTGCAGTATTTAAGAAGGACCTTTCACGTTCTGAGCTTAAATCAAGCCATACACTTTGCATGTCTTTCATTTAATTGTAGTTGATTCTTTCTTCGTGATTGTGATTCTTATCTCAACAATAAGTTAAGTGACAGCCGATGTGTATGCTAGTGATGGTGGCGGTGGTGGTGGTGACACCGGTTACCAGCTGACGCTGTGGTGATGATGGTGAAGGCTTTAGTGGTGGTGGTGGTGTGATGGTGGTGCAGTGGTGCAGTGGTGATAATGGTGCAGTTGCTGTTGTTGTTGCGGTGGTGCTGGTTCTCATGTTGATGATGATGATGATGATGATGATGATGATGATGATGATGATGATGATGATGTAGTTCGCTATAGTGGCGGTCGGAATGAAATATGGTTGAGGTTACGGTTGGTTGTGGTTGTGGACTGGTGGAGGCTTTTCTGCCTGTAGTGTATTGACGTGGTGATGGTGGTGGTAGTGGTGGATGTGGTGGTGGGATGGGGTTGTTGTAGTCGTTCTTGGTGATTACGTTAAGGAAATGGTTGTGTGGTAGTGGATTTGTGGCAGTAGCGGTGATGATGTCATGGTGTCAAGTTGTTGTTGATTGTAGAGTTTATTGGATTTGTGGTGTGTTGATGTGCTGGTTGCAGTGGAATTGATTATGATTATGTTGTTATCGCTAAAGAATGTTATTGCAGTGGGGTTGCGATGTTTTGGTCACATCTCAACACATCGTCAGTAGAAAGAAAAAAAATGCTTTCATTCACTCCATAGACCTATTTACCCCAAATGCTGCAGAAGCTCAAACTTTATCATCACATCACTGTGAGCACTATATCATTTGTTTATTTCCACTTAAATTCGGATGTTCTATTAAAACAAACTTTACTGCGGTAGACACCATGAGAGAGATTTTCATATAGGCTTTTGTTGCAAAATGCCCACTTGTTTATATCATAAACGGGGAGATAAATCCCTACCAACCCTTGTGCTGAGACCACCATGTCACGTGATTTCGACCTTCCATGATCTAGTCAATTATGGACGCTCGAAATTTATCATAATATCTAAGTATTTATACCCCACTGTGATTAGTCACTAATTTAACCTACAGAGGGCACAACATAGTTGTCAGTCCGGCCAATAAGTTTATTCACTACTCCAAACCGTTGTGGAGGCACAACAGCTAGTGGTTAGAGCAGCGGACTTGCAGTCGAAGGATCGTGGGACCGAATCTCAAACCAGGTGATGTTGTGTTTATGAGCGAAACATCTAAACTCCACGCGGCTCCGGCAGAAGGTAATAGCAAATTTCTGATTCTTTCGCCACAACTTTCTCTCACGCTTTACTCCTGTATCTAGCAGCTCACCTGCGACAGACCGGCTTCCCATCCAGGTGGGGAACCTATACGCCAATGAAACCGGTAAACCGGCCCTTATCAGCCACGTATGGCTCTGGAAGGAACAAACAACAACAACTCAAAACCGTTTGACGGCCAAGGTGCACTCAAGTCAGACTA
>NC_068983.1:96800720-96803406 GCF_001194135.2 Octopus bimaculoides
ATAAATTATAGGGTAGCAAAAATATTTTAGAAATTTTATTTACCACCAGTGGTCTAGCGAGAGTAAAAATCAGTCAATAGACTATGTATTATTCATTTAAAATACAGAGATGCCTATAATAGGACATCTAACCGGCTAGAAAGAGCAGCAAAAGACTACATACCATAAAAATAGGGATAATTTCGAAAGGGAATGAAAAATAAAAACATTTACCAATCTATATTCTGTACCATGGTTTCAAGTCAATTTTAGTAAATGAAAATCGTGAAGAGTATTTTACTGTTCCCGTCCAGTTATTGCTATGAACAAGTGTTTTCAGCTATATTCATGACTAAAAACGATCTTGTGTAAGAATGTCGACTGAAAATGATATCTGAGGTGAGGTGCCTCTCTGAAAATACGAAGAAATAACTCGTTTGAAAGAGCCATGCTAATGCATGTAATATTCAATGAAATGAAATTGACTTCTTATAGAAGCACAATGCCAGATTGATTATATCACTCTCAGTATTTGTCGAGTGTTTTATTTTATCGACACCGGAAGCATGAAATGTATAGCTGAATGCGTCGGAATTTGAGCTCTTTACATTTAAAAGAGATTTATCAAATATTACATATCTATTTTTTTGGTCTATAGTATCCAACGATTTTACACTATATTCGTCAACACAGAGTACTCCAACACTCAGTCGTGATGAAACTGTTCTCTTGAAGAAAAATGTTAAAAACCCCTGCTTTAGCTGAACTTTTAAAATGCAATTATGACTGTTACTGTAACTACTACTATTATGTGATTTTAATGAAGTGTCTCCATATTTTGTTCTTGTAGAGAAAAGGTGACCAAATGTTTAGAATGTGTAAAAAAAGTTGAAGATTATACATATCTATTATTCATGAATATTGGGGCCCGTATGATCCAGAAAAGCGAGGAAGTGAATAAGCAAAGTATTTAGAACGTCTGATAAGCTTTTTCGTATTCGTGCCGTGTCTCCGCGCTTTGAGCTCACAGCCCTCCGTGGTCAATTTTGCCTATCATCCTTTCGAGAACAATAAATTCATTACTCTGTATCAATGGCGTTAGTCTCTTCTTGAAACTCGGTTTTGAGGGGTCCCCATTAAAACATCTTCTCTATGATTTGCCTAAGAAAATGGTCTATAAGCTTTAAACTGAGATAAGTGTATTTTGATAACAGATATCCGTTGTTTAGTACATCTCATTTCCCTGTTATATTAATATTCTGCAGTATAGCTGTTAATAAAATTATTATATTTGTATATAAATTCCTAGGGTCTTATGTGCATGCAAACCTTGAGTCCCTGTATATATATATATATGGATCCCGTTTAATTTGTTCCATTCTCAGCGATTGGAAAATATCCCACGGCATTTATTTTCCTTCTTTCCTGAGTTCAAGCCAGGCCAGCTCAGTCTTTGTCTTTAATCCGTTCGGGATCGATAAAATAAAGTCCCAGTCAAATATACAGATCGGTGTTGTCGACTAACCCTCTCAAATTTGTTGGTCTTTTGTCTAAATTAGAAGCTCTTGCCGTTTTACCACCAGCTCTTATACATATATGCATGTGTGTGTGCTCGCGTAGGCTCGAGCGTGTGTCTACTGCGATCACATTATTTAGTAAATATATTATCCAATAATCCTTAAGGATAATGGTTCTGTGCTTTCCAATAATATCCATGTCATTGAGAGCCCTAGCATATTTCATTTGTAGAATTTTTTCCAGCTGTATATTTATATAACCATTTCTCTGCGTTAATTCCATAATTATATCATAATTTTTAATGCTCTCATAAAGTATGTATGTATATATAAATATATATATATATATATATATATATATATATATATATATATATATATATATATATACACATAAAGTATGTATATATGTATGTGTGTGTATGTATGTGCGTGTATGCATGTATTTATATATAAATATAGGAATATATATGTATACGTGTATTATGTATGTATATATCTATGTATGTGTATGCATGTATCTATGTGTATATATAGAAATATATATATGTCTGTGTATGTATGTATATATGTATAGATGCATGCATGTACCCATGTATATATGTATGTATATTTATTCAAATTTCAGCCATATCCTAGGATTAACCAGTCAGGGACTATTTGATTGATTGCCTCTTCAGAATCACCATATGCTCCGCTTTAAATTTTTATGTACCTCTTCATCATATCATTTTTCAACTTCCTCGTGTGAAATGTTTAATCTTCTGAGGCGTGCGATTATGAAGGGAACCTTCAACAAAATCACATTGAACTTTGTGCTTCTGAGTCTAGGCTCAATCAATTTTTGTTGTGTTTAGTTTTAGGTAATTTGTTTTCTGTTCAGTGTTCAACTTGGGGCTCATGCAGGCTGGATCTTAACCTTGAGTTAACTTTACTGACAACACTTCGGTGATTTCGTTTTTTTTTTTGTTACAGTTTCATAGTTCACTGTTGTTATTGCTGAGTAGGTGAGTAGTAACTTTCCTCCTCCTCCTCCTCCTCCTCCTCCTCCCCTCTACTTCATCTTCGCCTCTTCCCCTTCCTCTCCTCTTCTCTCTCCTCCTCTCCCTTTCACCTATACTCCACCTCCCTTCACTTCCCCTTCGCTTCCCCTTCACCTCCCCTTTACTTCCCCCTTTACCTTCCCTTAA
>NC_068983.1:96806661-96806911 GCF_001194135.2 Octopus bimaculoides
ATAAGTAACAAATTATACTCTACTTAGATGTGAAGTTGATATACAACTAAAGACATGACATAACCAAATCATACATGCAGGCACGAAACGATACACTGACGCACACACTCACACATACGCACACACATACATACATACATTACATACATGCACACATGTATATACGCGCACACACACACACACATATATATAACAGTCACATATTTATATGCAATATTATACTATCTATCTATCTATTAATATATATATA
>NC_068983.1:96807142-96809173 GCF_001194135.2 Octopus bimaculoides
TATATAGTTAGTCTTAACAGTCTTTCGATTGCGTTTGTTTCTAGCCTGCATATTATTTTTTCATCTAAGCGGAATTCCATACTTGTTCGTAGGAAAAAGTTACGTATAAGTGGAATTTATACTATTTAATTAATTTCTCATTTCAATATCCTTTTGAAGAATTAATCTCTTCACAACAAATTATCGCTGATCCTGCTTCCTTTCTGACAGTTGCCTCAAGAAATGCTTTCAAACGTCATGTCTTTAAATGTAAGCTGATTAGTCTTCAGCTTTCTGCCAAAATACAAAGTATTAAATTTCTAAACGAGAAGACAATTATGAAAATATGACGAGACTGAAGAAATGATAACAAGTGAATAACGGAATATTCTCCTGCAGCTGCACAGAAAGGAAATTCATCCTTTATTTTCTCTTACTTTTATTGTTTGTTAAAGGAAAAGTCACTGTGAATTGAGGAAGTGCAGAAACTCAAGTTTAATGCGTCGTCTAATCCTTGTTAATGTAGTTTTTTTTAATACGACTTGCACAATGCTAATGCTTGGTAAAAAAAAAAAAAATGGAGTGGCCTCAGCTACATCAATCTGTCCCAGGTGGGATAATAGAGAAGAGTCAATAACGCGCCCCCTGAAGTGGTTGATTTAGTAGATCCGAGTTAGGCATATATTTACAAGTTCTACTCTCTGCTAACAAATATTTTTCGATGTTTTCGCGAATTCCCATGATTTTCCTTCTCCGTCCGATTCCATTATTATGAATTTGAATTGGGAGTTTGTGTCATAGTGAATCTGTCACAACCATGGACATCACCCCTATGGATGCGTTGCAGTTACCCTCTTAACAGAATTTGGTGATCCTGACCATTGGTTTTCTGGGATTCCTCTGCTCAGCATCAATGTAAGAAGCACCGTCGATCAGTTGAACTCTTCCGCTACCTCTTCATAATCTGCCATAATGCAGTTTCATGACTTCGCAGTATCCCTGATATATATATATATATATGCAGATATTTATTTAATTATGTACGTATGTATTTATGCATGAGAGGTGTTTGTGTATCTGTATTCATAAAGACAAATACTCAGATACACAAGGAATAAGTGCGATCATATGGCGTTTATTTTTGTTTCAAAGGTACTTGTACAAATAGAGAAATCTAAAAAGCTCTCCCTGCCTCTGTGATACTGTCTTTGTTATAATTTGAAGCGGCCTCATCATAAAAAGCTGCGTGATGATTTTAAAGTTATAGAACTCTTGAATCAGATTCCAAATGCCGATTGAAGTTACATCATTTCACGTGTATTCTGTGACCGTTTTTCCCTATTCTTTTCGAAATAACCCATTAACAGATATCGATTAACACAATAACAAGAAGTTAAGCAGTTCACTTCATCATGTATGTATGGCGACGAAAATAAAACAAATATATTGTGAATGCTCTTTTGAACCACATCAGCTTGATTCAAAAGATCTATGTTTAAAGGAGTTTCAGTTGCATTTACCAGGGATGTTTTATTTATTCAGAACTGCCGTTACTAATGTTCCCTCCTTTAAGGTATACGATGTGTTTGGGAGTGACTTTTTTTTTTTTTTGGTAACTTCTAGCAGGTTAAAATTTAACGATCCCCTCTAGCTTGTACATTTAATATGTCAAATTCAATATTTCTAGACGATAATATATTTTATACCACGTATTGGTGAAATGTAATATATAGTAAGGGATATCTAGCGTGTAATACGTATAGTATACGTGTATATAACTCCACATACACATACTTTATCCAACAGCCCCGTATACACACATCGACTGATGACAGGGGCACGCACACTCGCTCACATACAGACGTACATGCATACATACGCATAAACACACACGCGTGCGCGCACATATGTCCGGCTTTTTATACACCCATACACCTGAAAACGATACAGCAACATACGCACTTGCATACACTCTACACGCACAAACTTTACAGGCTGCTATACGCATGCGTTTGCAGGCGCACACACATGTATATATATATATATATATAT
>NC_068983.1:96809612-96812015 GCF_001194135.2 Octopus bimaculoides
TATATATATATATATATATATATATATATATGACGTGACGGGCTTTAAGATTCTGTCTACCAAATCCACCCAGGTTCGAAATTTCCCCAAGGCGCCTGATGAAGGCTGGAACGTATATCAGCCGAAACGTTGTGTTAACAACAAACAAGATGATGACAAATATCTGTCAAATGTAAATGATGTAAATAATGTACATAATTCCTGATCTCTTAAATATAGAACTGTATTACCAAATCCACATTTGGTTGGACCGAGCCTATGGTAAAAGACACTTGCCCAAGTATCCACGCTGTGGGACTGAACCTGAAACTATGTGTTTGGGAAGCAAATCCCTTACCATACAGACATGCCTACGCCTACACATACACACACACACACACATGCACGTACGCCCCACCCCACATATTTCAGCACGAGAGCTGCCACACATTCACTAAACCTTCCTTGATATGTGGTATTTGGTGTATGAGGGAGTCTGATGTTGCTGCCCTCACCTTTGTTTCTTGCCACGAATGAGGTTCATCCGGAACTCTTGACAGGGACACATGCACCACCACCACCACCACCACCACCACCACCACCACCGCAACTAATACACCACATACCTCACACTACACACCACTCACCAAGTACATCCACAACTCTTTCATCATGTGATTTTCCACTCGTTTTACACTCCACCCAAAATATATCTAGTTTGTTTTGAAGATACCTACATTCATTCAATTTAGGCTTCTTAGGCTTTTTGGGAGGATACTGAACGGCCCTTGAAACACAACTGTTGCAGTATCTGGTCCTGTATTTTTATGGCGATGTTGGAGTCTTTGGTACTATGCAGTGGCGCCCCGTTCTGCTGTTTGTGTTGCAATGCCAAAGTTAGATATAAGTTCTTCTAGGATTTTCCAGGCTTATATCATTGTATATATTTCCCGCCCTCTTTCTAGGGAGTAGCGTCTTAACTTTTTATTTTTATATATACATACATGCATATGTATGTATGTATGTATGTATGTATGTATGTATACATGTTGATACATATGCATATGTGCACATATATATATGATGGACTCTCAAGTCGTTAGACGACGTATGAGGATTCAACAATTTCTTACCAAACAACCACACATAGGATTTGTTTATAGTGATTACCTGTACAGGTGCAATAAGTGCCACATGTCGAAATGCTCGCAGAGCAAGGTGAAATGAAATGAAGTGCTTTGCTCAAGAACACAACGCAACGCCCGGTCTGGGAATTGAACCCACGATTTTGCAATCGTGTGTGCAACAGCTTAACCACTAAGCCATGCGCCTTCTCACACACACACACACACACACACACACATATATATATATTTACATATATGCACATATGCATGTATATATATATATATATATATATGCATATATGCCTATATATATGTATGTGTGAGTGTGTGTGTGTGTGTGTGAATGTATGTATGCTTGTTTAAATACAGTCTCATACAGAAACATACAGACAGATACACAGACAAAACGGCCATCACCACCCCACACACACACATACAGGCACCACTACCGCAACCAGCACACCACACACCACTCACACACACACACGTACATACAAAATTCTATCATCATGTGATTTTACCACTCGTTTTACCCTCCGCCAAAACTATTCCAGTTCTAAGATTCACCAAAGAAGAAACTTAAAGAAGTTTACAAACGTTCTGTTAACATATTCTCATCTCTTGGAACCGTCTAATAAAGCAGCTTTCAGCATTTGAACACCTTTTACCTATTATATTCCTTACTATCATCACCCTGCACACCCTACCTCATTCCCCTTAATTTTTTTTTCTTTTTCTTATTACACACATATCTTTCAAACTCAACGCCATCTCTCAACACTACACCGCTTATTTATTTCTTACAATTCCGTTTGTTGGTGATATTTATGTTATTGGTGTTTGTTGTGGTGGGGGTAGTAGTAGTAGTAGTAGTAGTAGTAGTAGTAGTAGTAGTAGTAGTAGTAGTAGAGTGTTGATGCGATTGTGTCGGCAGCAGTTGTAGTAGTGTTGGTGGTGGTGATGGTGGTGTTTTATTCTGTAGCATTGTTTAACCTTTTATTCATACTCTCCCTCCCCTTCTTTTTTTCTCTCTCTCTCTCTGTCTGACTGTCTCTCTCTCCCTCTTTCTCTCATTCATACCCCTCGCTCTCTCTCTCTCTCTCTCTCTCTCTCTCTCTCTCTCTCCCTCTCTCTCTCTCTCTTTTCATTACCTTCATCTTTTTAAACGCTTCATCTAAAACTTTATTTCCCTACACTTTTTCCTCCGCTTCTACGTCTTTTCCATATTTTTCTTCTTTCTCGCTATTATTTCTTCTTCTTCTTCTTCTTCTTCTTCTTCTTCTTCTTCTTCTTCTTC
>NC_068983.1:96812148-96814782 GCF_001194135.2 Octopus bimaculoides
AGCTACTCTATTTTTACTATATTATCATTATGAAGCATGTAATGATAATTATAACGACAAGCGTGTCATAATGCTTTAGCAGTAGTTGTAGTAGTAGTAGTAGTAGTAGTAGTAGTAGTACGGGGAATTCGACAGGTGGAAACTGTACAAAAGCCTGCCGTGTTTGTGTGTTTGCATGTGTTCGTGCGTGTCCGTGCATAGGTTTGTGTGTGTGTGTGTGTGTGTGTGTGTGTGTTTGTGTCTTACTTTGCGTGTCATTTTGTGTGTTCTTTCACAATCAGTTTTAACTCCACTCCTGTCTTTTGGTCAAATTATTTATTTCATCAGCTTTCATTTCCGAACACATTTTCATTTTCTGTTAAGACTTTATTCATCTCCATCTTCCAACAATTCTCTTTTGTTCCTTACGTGACTCAACTAGCCAAGTTTCAGCCGAAATTCATTCCGTTTTCTTATTCGTTTTTTTTTTCTTTGTAGTTCTTCTGCCCAGAATTCGCTTGGCCTCGCTATAGTATAACTTCTTACACTATTCTACACGCCGTTGATATCTATATCATCATATTTATAGCTTCAACCATTACAAATCGATTTCCTGACAAATTCATCTTTAATTCGGTTGTCTTCCAGTTTGTCTATATGAAGCTGGTAATCCATTGCTTGTTCTTAGCTTTCAGTTTTAACCGAATTACTATTACTAACTGATAGCCACTTGCGATATCTGTCCTTATTACTAACTGGTCTCCACTTCTGGCATTTTTCCGTTTCAATCTGAGAGTCACTTCCGGTGTCTTTCCTTACTATGTTACTGATCGTCACTTCCAGTACTTGTCCCTGTTGGAAACTGATGGCCACTTCCGGTATCTTTCCTATTTCTAATTGATGGTCCTTTCCGGAATCTGTATCTCCATGTGTTTTAATATACAGCAGCAATTTCTCATGTTGTCGACATACCAAAACATAATTTAACGGACTCGGATTATCTTCGTAGTATTTGTTTTGGTTAGTAATGAAACATTAAAAATACAACGAGTTTGATGAAATAATCAACGGTGTGAGATTAACGGTAAATATAAAAAATATAAAATTGGATGATGGAGCAAGTGAATAGAATAAAAATGTCATTAAATGTAACTTCAAATATCTTGGAACTTTTATAGAAAATGATCTGACGAGAAACTAAAATTAAAGATTTTATGTAGACAAATCAAATAATGAGAATGCTTTCAAATGTGTGAGAATCACATAGAACTGGGATTCGCAAGAAAATTAAATACGCATAAATATGCCACTAGTAAAAATTAAATTTAAAAATAAATCATTACGAAGCATCTTGGGAGCCAAATTGTACGATTTTGTGTGAAGCGAAATATTCCGAGAGAACGAAAATACATTGTATGCATGAAAGCAACGAGGACGATTAGACGGTGGTGGATAGATCGAGTGATGCAGTTGGGACAGGGCGATTAGCACATCAGAAAGGAAACTGGGAAGTCCAAGTGACTAGAAGGTGAGGTTTATTTGGTTAAGAACAATACCAACCTACTAGTTTGAGAACAATACATTTACAGAGAGAGGGAGGGAGAGAGAGAGAGGGAGAGACGGAGGAGATCATGAGTCACCTGAGAGTAAAGCGAAGGTATAGAAATAAAAGGAGTGGCGAGAAAACATGGAGGCTATTTGCATTAAGTGGTGTTGGAAGTAGTAAGAGTAACAGCAGCAGTAACTAACAATATCCAAAATTCTAACAATATCAGCGCGTGTGTATGTGTAAGTATTGTGTGTATGCGCGTGTTTGTGTGTATATCTCTGAGTGCGCGTGTGTGTATGCCTTTGCGCGCGTATATGTCGTATATGGGTATGTTTATGATTACAGCGCAGGGACAATTATGTCCGGTAAGATGGTGGTACGATAAAATAGATTCGAAAACTGTACCAAACACAAATATCTACTTAGCTCGAAATAATCGATAACAAACACCCGCAGACACTGCCTCAGAGGGGTTGCGGACCAATAATAAACGAATAGAGAGAAAGGGAAAATAATAATAATGATACTTCCTACAACAGGCACAGGGCCTGGTACTTATTTTATCGACCCCCGAAAAAAATGAAAGGCAAAGTAGGCCTCGGCAGAATTTGGAAAATAATAATAATAATAATAATAATAATAATAATAATAATAATAATAATAATAAGAAGAAGAAGAAGAAGAAGAAGAAGAAGAAGAAGAAGAAGAAGAAGAAGACGAAAATACTTCTCTATGAAGTAATGTTCCGGGAGAAATGATCTCTGTCTGAGAAGTGCAAGATTCTATTACCGCATTTTACAATCCTAGAAAGAAGAATGGAACATCTTCGAGTGTCAATTGTTGCGGGGGGATGGGGAGAAAAGACATACATAGATGCATGCATGCATGCATACACACGCACACATATATACGCATGTATGTATGTACATACATGCGCATATATATAAATGTGTGCGCGCGCGTGTATATGTGTGTGTGTGTGTGTGTGTGTGTGTGTGTGTGTGTGTGTGTGTATGTAAGTATGTATGTATATATATATATAATTATATAATTATATTCTTGGGAATAGAAATTTCCCTTATGAATTTTTTTACACACTGGCTTCC
>NC_068983.1:96815235-96816088 GCF_001194135.2 Octopus bimaculoides
TTATATAATTATATATATATATACATATATATATATATTGGGTATTTATGAGGTGCTTCTTCCAGTTTCCGTCTTTCAAACCCACTCACAACGCAGAGAGCTCTGGTACTTTGGTCAGCCGAGGGTTATGGTAGAAGACATCTACCCAAGGTGCTGCGCCGTGGAACTGATCACAAGATCACATGGTTGGAAAGCAAGCTTCTTATATACATATATAATTATATAAGAATTCTGTTTAGCCGTGGCGAACAACCAGTTGTTAGCGCACAATATATTTATATTTTACAGTAAGCCATTAGGTCAGCGCAGATCGTACGTACACATTTATACATTAAACATATATGTGTGTATATGGAAATATACACACATGGACATATATGTGTATATAAACACACATACGGAGATACACACACACATAAATGTCTATATGTGTGTGCATACGTGTGAGCACATATGTATGCATACATGTAGCAAATGCACAAGGTCAAACAAAAGGAGACAGCTTTCTAGGTTATATCTATTATTTTTCAGTTGATTAAAATAAAATATTATGGTATGTCTATAAAAATAAAACTAAATTAGACAATCCAAATAATTATTGACATAAATGAATGAATGAACGACTTTTAATCTTCTTATGGAGGAACCATTATACAAATAGTAGCAAACACTAAAGCCAAACACGGGATAAACAGTCTCAATGTTAAATAAACTATAGATATCCTTGCCGACACTTGGGTAGATCAATATTACGCGACCTTATTCGCGTACAATGATCTATATGTATGTACATATGCATATGCATATATATGTGTGTGAGTGTGTGTGTATATATATATATATATATATATAT
>NC_068983.1:96817596-96818535 GCF_001194135.2 Octopus bimaculoides
GGTGTACCATATATTTGAATTTGTACAGTGTTGTTCTAGAGAATGTTTTAAAATTTGAGATCACATAGACAGTATTTTACGGAGGATATGGGCAGTTCCCATGAGCACTATCTTTTGAACTTCAGCCATTTTGGGGTTTCCTGGTATCTGAGCTAGGTATTATTATTATTATTATTATTATTATTATTATTATTATTATTATTATTATTATTATTATTATTATTATTATTATTATTCGTAGTCTTCTTCGAGAAGCATTCCTCTTTCCGTAAGGAGGACTTCACATTATGCAATTATTCGTACAATTGAAATGTAGCCATGCGGAAACACTGCTTTGAAGGGTTTAGTCGAAAGAATCAACCCCAGTACTTGTCTCTAAGTCTGGGATTTATTTTATCGAACTCTAGAGCCATACCGCTAGATTAAGGTGAAGAAAAAAAAAATTAAATGAAAATAACAATAAGGCCGAGTGTCTAGTCAATCTTCTTTAACGATTGATCATCATCCATGAAAATGTCAGCAACTTCACGAAATCTAACATACTACTAGTTACATCTGCATGAACGTGGTAAATGTTTATCATTCGTAAAAAAAGCTTGTATATGATACATCTTCCTGACTATATATTTGCGATATATATATATATGAGAGAGGCACTCCGTCGCTTACGACGTCGAGGGTTCCAGTTGATACGATCAACGGAACAGCCTGCTCGTGAAATTAACGTGCAAGTGGCTGAGCCCTCCACAGACACTTGTAGCCTTAACGTAGTTCTCGGGGATATTCAGCGTGACACAGTGTGACAAGGCTGACCCTTTGAATTACAGGCACAACAGAAACAGGAAGAAAGAGTGAGAGAAAGTTGTGGTGAAAGAGTACAGCAGGGTTCGCCACCATCCCCTGCCGGAGCCTCGTGGAGCTTTAGGTGTAAACACTCAC
>NC_068983.1:96823611-96826436 GCF_001194135.2 Octopus bimaculoides
ATATATATATATATACATACATATACATATATATACATATATACATATATATACATATGTATACAGATATACATACATACATATATATGTATATATATATATACATATACATACACACACATATATATATATGCATACATGCATGTATGTATGTGTATATATATGTATGCACGTGTATGTGTGTGTATATGTATATATTCTATTCTATTCTATTCTATTATATTGTATTATATGTTAGGCGAAGGAAGAAGAGAGTTCATGTCCAGGAAACTCTTGTGTAACAGGCCACTGCCTCGGCTTAAATAATACATATGCATCCACACACACCTACACACATACATACACACAGGTATATATATATATATATATTACTATACGCATACACTATGATTTATAAACGTAAACATACATCATTATGGTGTGCATATTCGAACTTGTAGGTCAAAGTGTTGCACCTCGGTGGCTGAATATTTTGCATTTTGGCACATCTTGTCAAAGAGAATATCATAGCTCATTCGACTTATATGTTCTAGTTCTTTTTTTATTTTATTTCCGCTTCTTTTGTGGATTCCCCTGACACTCTGTCGCCATCCAGTTCTATTATTATGAATTTGAATCGGGAGCTTGAGTCAATAGTGAATCTTTCATTTGCTGATTACACAATCATAGACGCTGCTCCCATTGATACGTTGCAGTTACTCTCTTGATAGAGCTTGGCGATCCTCACCGTTGATCTTCTAGAATTCCTCCGCTCAGCATCAATGTAAGAAGTATTGTTGGCTCAGTTGAGCTCTTCCGCTACCTCTTCACAATCTACCATGCTCTAATCTCATGACTTTGCTGCGTCCCTGGCAGGGTAGTTGAACGGGTGCTATGCCTTACCGAAGGACAGCCGGTAACAGTGCAGTTGGTCATTCCTTGAGGTATTCTCAAAATACCCGTATATCCAATTATGTTCTACTTTCGGTTGTATTTTACGCATTTTTATGAAGTACGTTTAAACTCTCTTCTGTAGTGCAATTGTGATTGAATCAGTATTCGAGAACTGAAATTCCATTTAAATTATCTTTTGGCTTTTAATCATTTCAGTTATTGGTCTGTTGTCACGCCGGGTCACCACCTTAAAGAATTTAATCGAGCAAATCTACCACAGTACTAATTCTATCGGTCTTTCTTGCCGAACATTTAAGCTACGGGAACGCAAACATACAAACACTAGTTGTCAAGAGATTGTGAGAGACAGACACAAATATAGGCACGCATACATATACATATGAAGCTAATGAAGTTCATAAGATAATCGTGTGTTTGTGTGTGTGTATGTATGTATGTGTGTGTGTGTGTGTGTGTGTGTGTGTGTGTGTGTGTGTGTGTGTGTGTACGACGGATTTCCAGCAATTTCCGTCTAACAAATTTACTCACATGGCATTAGTCGACTCGGGACTGTAATAGAAGACACTTTCCCAATGTGCTGTGCTTTTGGAGTTAATCCGAAACAACATAGTTGCAAAGCGAGCTTCGTAATCCCACAACCGTAATGTAAATTCATCGAACCGCATAAATTTTAATAATCATTAAAATTAAAACTCACGGACAGGCTATGTCTGTTAATATCCATATATAATGATTAGCTTTGTGTAATTATTAGCGGTCTTAAAATAAAATAGTGTGGAAATACGAGGCTGTTAAAAGACAAAGACAAAGTAAGTGATAGTAGGTTATGTAAAATGAAGGTGAGTGGATGTATGGGGTATTTATCTGTGATGCTCTACCGAAATAACAAAGAAGAAAAGGTGTGTGTTACAAGGAATGACATATTTCTGCTGTCTGTACTACCTAATGAAATGTGAATATGCCAGGTCACTGCCAATATACTATGGAGGTCAGAGGCATATGTTTAGTATTTTAGTAAATGAGGAGGAATATTGCTATCCTCCTTTGTGGATCTTGTTCTAATGTATGGTCATAAAAAGTAAGGCATCCAAGGAATGTTCTTTAGCCCTAAGTCACTTCTTCGAGAGCAAGCGTTTAATGAAATAATTTTCATATATTTAGAAGATAAATTTATATTATTAATCGTGATGAATATTTGTGATATGAGGGACGTCTGGCAGCTATTTCTAGCAATTTAGCTAACCAGATTGGGTGTTTCCTGTTGACATTTACTCGACGCATATTACTTGTTTGTGCGACAGGATAATGGTAAGCTTTGGATCGATGAAACCAATGGTATAAGCAAGCTATTAATTCTAATCTAAGAAACAGTAGGCGGTATTTTTTGCACCATTCAAAGTCACTCAGTTCAGGGATTTTCAGATTTTCACGCTAAAATTTCGTGGTAATCGTTCCACAATCCTCAGGATAAGAACCAGTGCATAGGATAGTGTCTTAAACCTATTAACCACTCACAGTAATTCAGAATTCTGTTTCTGTATAGAAGACAACGTCTTGTTTTATAGTTGGATTACTTCCAGTTCAATTGTTTGTTTAACACTGTTAAGGGAGCATACGTGAGAGAAATAATCCAGCTGATTGAAAACGTATTTTTACAGACGGCAAAATGCTTTCTTCGCTTGTTCACAAAATACTTTCCTCTGTAAATTGTTTTTCTATGTATTTGTCAGTAAGAAATGCCTTTTCCGAAGAAAAAATATTAAAATAAAAACAATTGTAGAGACAAATACACGCACGCACAAGTACACAAAGCACAAACACAAATATGTAAACGCATTCGGCTTCGCATACACATACACAGAGCCTTGTGAGATATTTCCAGTATTATCTGCCCATTATTTCTAAACATTTATATGTATATATGTACATAT
>NC_068983.1:96827219-96828068 GCF_001194135.2 Octopus bimaculoides
TATATATATATATATATATATAAATATGTGTATATACATACATACACACACATACATACATACATACATACATACATACTCAGACATGCAGGAAGTAAATAGACACCTTTAATTTTCAAAATCTTTTATTTGATATTAATTGGTTGAAGGAGAGGTTTTCTTCTAGCTGCTCGTCCATAATACCCAAGCTTATGCAGATATGTAACACACGTTCTTGGACTAACTTCTAGCTGTTTTGCAATGTAAGAAGCCTTCGAACAGGAATCGTTTTCCACAATTCTCTTCAAAAATTGAAGCTTCCTTTCCGAGGTCCCAGGTCGACCGGGACTAGAATTTGTTGATTCTTTTCCTTGGTTTTTTAATTATATATATAATTCTATTAACAGTAACAAGAGAAATTTTTAGATTTTTGGCAATTTTTCGCTGGCTAAGACCAGCCTCATATTGCCCAACAATACGACCTCTTTGAAAATCTGACAGTTCTGCTGAATTTTTTGTGCATGGTATGGTTACTCTTCGCAAATGTTTAATATAATGGCACCTGGAATGATAAAGAATAATTACATTGTAAACTCTACACCGCTGAAAATATTAAGACGCTTAGATCAGAAATTTCGAAAATTAAAGGTGTCTATTTACTTCCTGCATGTCTGTCTGTATATATACATATATATATATATATATAAATTATACAAGAATAAGGGCAGGGAATCGTCAATTAGTAATAGAATTAATAATTAACAATTTTGCCAAGTAGTTCAGTATGAAAAAAACCTTTATCGGTAAAATCATTTATCATCATAAATATACAGGGATTAGCAATGGGTTGCTTCTCCAACATACTGAAAA
>NC_068983.1:96828750-96833086 GCF_001194135.2 Octopus bimaculoides
ATATATATATATATATACACACTCATGCTTGGTACAAAACAATTCCGTTATATTTTGTTTTCCTAAAATCAATGGGTAGAATAAGAAGGTCGGCTGAAAAGTTCACAGGCTGAGCAAGATACTCCCGAGGAATGTGACTAAATGAGGTTTCTTCTCAATATATCCCCCCCTCCTCTGCAGTCCTGATACTTCTTCCATGGCTGTTGCAGTGCTTGGATCCCATTAGTGAGGAAGCTTCCATCCTGTACGTCAAAAATGTCATCAATTGCAAGGATGACGTCATCATCACGGTGATACTGGCTCCTAGCCAAGTGTTTTTTCATGTTGGGAAACAGATGATAGTCAGTTGGGGATAAATAAGGAGAAAAAAGAACAGTGATGAACCAGTTCAAAGCCAGTCCCGCACAGCAGACATTGAAATCAAGGACTTTTGTGCTGGAGCATTTTTCTGATGAAACAAGACCCCTTTTGTCATTTTTCTTAAGCGCTTCGTCTTGATAACTTTTCGTAACTGCCTCAGTAAGCTGGCATACTACTCTTCATCGATGGTGTGGCTTTCTGAAGATAGTCAATAAGCGCAATGCCTTTTGCATCCCAAAAAACTGAGACCATCGACTTCTCTGCAGATGTACTAAACTTTGCCTCTTTTGGAGCAGGTTAGGAGGGGTGTTTCCAGTGCATGAATTGTCTCTTTGTCTCTGGCTCAAAGTAATGAACTCAACACTTATCTTGAGTGAGGAAACATTGAAGGAAACGAGTCGGATTTGTCGGGAACAACGTCAGATTTTTCCGTCATGTGATCAGTCTGGTGCGCTTCTGCTCAAGTGTCAGAAGACATGGGACCCACCGAATAGAAACATTCGTCATGCCAAGTTCATTGTGCAGAATATTCTCAACTCTCTCAAAGGATATGCTAATAGCATTTGCTATTTGATTTTACAATCACCTGCATTTCATCCTTCACTATGTGGTGTACACAATCAATGTTTTCCTTGGTAGTGGCAGCTGTTTGAAGTCCAGACGTTGGGGCATCTTCAAGACTCTCCCTTCCCCTCCTGAATTCAGCTGCCCACTTTTGCACTGTTGATAAATTAGGGACGTCATCTCTTAATGTAATAACCGTGTCATGATGAGTGTCTCTGGGGGCTAAACTTTTTTCTGTAGCTATTTGATAACATCAGGATGCTAAATTTTGTCCATTTTCAAGACAAGTGGCTACTTGTTACAATTGAATTCTTTGAACATTCAAGTGTTAGTTTACCTGGAAAGAAACTATGAAACTATTGATAGGAAGTTTTGAAATTAATGCATGCTAGATTTCACTGTTCTAGCATTACTTCATAGGCATCATATGAACTTTTCAGCCTACGCTCGAATTAGTATGTGATTTAGAATAACGTGGAAATGCTATAAAACAACGTAATGGATCAGAAACAATAAAAGTCTTAAATATCATAGTCAAGTTCAAAACGCTATGTGATGAACATGTCTAGAAGACGTGTGTCAACAGGCGGACAAAAACGAAGACAGGTGGAATTCCGAGAGAGTACTAAGATATAGTAATGGCAGGTAGCAAAATGGAAGGATGAACTCCATAAATTTGACAAAATCTGAAAATCGAACCCCGAATGGCGATCGTCACAGAGTAATGGTGTAATGGTAGAGCTATGTCTCACTTGATCGCTTGTTTATTTGTAGAAGTACGTGGTGATTAGATATCTGGACAAGCTTTAAAAGTGGATATCAATTACTGAACACAATATAGCACTGGGCATCTTATAAAAATCTGAATCATGTTAGAGAACAATTTTCTTTAGTATTTAACGTAGACTTAGATTCTCATTTAACATACTTTCCTGTGTTTTTCATTTCATTGTTGAATTATTTATGAAATATTATCAACATTTGAGCTCATCTTTGATTTCTCACTAAGGAACATTACCACACATTTTATAGAGACAGAAATAGATATTCCTTCTTATGATTAGATAGTAAGAAAACAGTGCCCATGGCGTTCACGCGCCTTCTTATGATGTTAAGGATGATGTGTTTGATATTTAGTTCGAATTTTTGTATGAATGCAACTAGTTAGATGCAAGATTCAGAGATCATTGTAGTAGTTAGGAAATAGTAAGGGCCGGAGATTTAATGTGTTAGTGATTAAGTACGTACCAAGAAGACAGAATATGTTAGTGAGACCGATATCTTCCTTTGTGATGCGGCCCACGCCTTTATTCATTTTCCATCTGTAGCATTGTGGTATATAGGAGCTAAATTTTACTGTGATTCTCGCGGTTTAAAGATAATCAGTAGTTGATTACAGCCGAAGGATTAGCTCTTTCCTGACGCTAAAGCGTAAAGCCTGTATTTACTAAGGGTGTTAAATTGAGAGTCAGAATGATCAGTTATTGTGAAGTCTTTGAGGGTCATTAATGGTACGTTGTGCAAACCTTACAGATCGTCCGGATAACGATTGTTATGTTATGTTTGCTGATTGTGTCTTTCTGGCACTGAAAAGGAAAAGAATGACATATTTCTATTGGAGAATGAATTCGAAGTCTATGCTCATGGAAACAGTAAAAACTTGACGCGATGTGTCTTGACTGTATGTGGATAACACTTCCGTGGAAAATGTTTCAGAGGTTTTGAACTATGTTGTAACCTAAATAAACGTGAACATTGTTGTTATTCATGCAGAGTGTGTGTGATGGATGTTACAACTTAACCTTGGGGACACTACACATGAATGTGTTTAGATATGAGAAAGAGAGAGAGAGAGAGAGAGAGAGAGAGAGAGAGAGAGAGAGAGATAGAGAGAGAGAGAGAGAGCGAGTGAAAGAATGATAGGGGAGAGAGAGGGAGTGAGAGAGAAGTGGGAACGGATGCAGCAATTGTGCAATCTGACAGGAATCGACAGAGTCTTGAAGATTAAAGCATATTACGTTGGTATATATCTTAGCTAGATTCTGGTGCCAGATTTGGTAAAATTATTTTAGGCCTTTACAAAAGGTTTTAACGAATCAGATGGCTTACTGATACCAGAAATTTTACACAGTCACTCTACCATATAGAAACATCTGGCGAATATCATCCAAATCTTTTGCTGTCTTAAAAAGAAATGAAGAAAGTATAGATAAGTTTCTAGATGCACCATGTCTGTAAAAATGGTGATGTGGTCATAGCTTGATTGTATTTGAACATAGAGATTAATGAATCAGGTGATCTTGGCCTCAGTAATAACAAGTACAAAGTAAAGTAAGGACATTAGTGGGATAAACATTAGGACAGAGAGTGTATGAACAACAAGCCCAATTTGCGAATTGATCCAGTAAGAAATTTCTCGTTCCTGATATAATAATAATTGTTATTTTTTTTTTAAATTACTGAAACTCTAAATTGTTAAAATTCACAAAAATATCATGAGTGGCAATTATTAATGACTTGTAGGGACACCGTACTTCGTTAAGCAACCATAAACACTATAAAGTATATTAAACATTTTATAAATCAATACTGTTTTACTGTGTTAGCAGTGCTATTAAATCACTTGTTAAGGTTAACTCTACAGATTTTCTATAGAAATTTATAGCCAGGACTGATTCTGTTATGATGTTTCGTATCCGAATACACCTAATGAAACCAACAATGCGATTGTTTACATTAGGCATATTCGGAAACAAAGCGTCATAACAAATCACTGCTGGTTATAATTTCAGTAGAAAATTTGTAGAAATAACCTCAACAAAAGTGGTAAATTTTAGTTAATAAAAACATTCTTGGTCGATTTCATTAAGCAGAGATCCCCAATAGTTTGAGTGAGTCAAGTTGAATATATTACGAATAAGACGAAAATCGTCGGAGGTAGGTAGCGGTGATCTGCGTTGGCACTAAAATATTACTGCAAAGCTTAAATTACAGTTTTTTCATAAAAGAATTTCATTCGATTTTGTTTGAAACTGATTTAAGGTCTGTATAAGTAAGAAATATTATATACTGTAAACATATCTTGTTAATGTTATCTCCGTAATCATTTCATTTGAAAAATATTAGTTGAGTTATTTAGCAAGTGTTATTTTATCTTTCTAGAGAGTCAGCAGTTCATCACTTCTGCAATATATCCTGGTTGTGAAAATAAATACAAGCATTTGAAATTAAATTGCTGTTATCTTATGAATGTTATGGTGATCAGAAAAGATGAATGTGGTAAAAAAAAAACAAAAAAAAAACGGAATGCGTAAGAATTTATACAATTTTCATTCTTGTTCTCAAGTCAATTAATTTCATTTAGATATTCACATTAGGGCCTGCTCGTTGAATATTGTTATACTTTCCTATC
>NC_068983.1:96833488-96836560 GCF_001194135.2 Octopus bimaculoides
TATATATATATATATATATATATATATATATGTAATGAGCTTTACGCATTTATTTATTTATTTATTTGTGCATCGTAGAGTACCAGCTGTTTCTGATATACATTATAGGTGCTATACCTTATAATTATAGATTTAAAGTGATATATATTATAATTCCGATTACTCAATCGGTCGATTGATCAATGGAAGAAACTGAAGGGTCTTAACAAATGCTATCATCATCAGAGCCTGCACACTGAGTGGCAAACTCGTTAGGGCCGTTTCAAACGATCAATCCACCGACTGAGTAAACGGAACTATGAACGTACCTATAATACATATCAGAAACAGCTGTAGGCCCACGATGCACAAATAAGTAAATAAATAAATATGAAAAGCCCATTATTAATGCTTATTTTTGTATATTACACTTTGAAATACCATATTAACTGGATAATGCAAACATGAACTTACAAAGTCGATTAGCAATGAATTTCAAGTCCAGATCTTGTCTTAGAAGTATCTGGAGTTCAATACCAATCGGAAAACATTTCTTAGGCTGGAATATTTGTATGATCAGAGAGCTTGAGAAGCATTTTGCCAGGGTTGATAATTCCTTATTAAATACTTTATATACATATATAATGAAATTTGCTATATCATTACTAACTTTGTAATATCTAGTATTTTAGTTTGTACATAATATCCTCTGTTTCATGTATTTATTACCTTATATGATATGTGACATCCACTTGATGGTATACGATGCGACTACTAAGTAAACAAATATGATATTATATGTGCTATAAAATATGTAATAAAATATTTATTACATATTGACTAACTGTTAAAGGTAATGGCATTAACGTTATACCAATATATCACAAATGAACTTTCCGTATGATTTAGTATTTATTTATCACTCGTAGAGCTAGATAGGCTGCATTAAATGTCCTGATCCAGTGACTCAACAAAACTCTCGCAAAGGATATGAACTCACGACCCGCAAAATGCTAGTTCAGCACCTTATCAAATCAGCCAGTTTATCACAATATATACTACCGTAGCTAGCCATTATCGTTGTCATTATCATCAGTTGGTTTATTGCTACTACCTAACCTAAGTGATGCTATCTATATCCACTGCTAACTTCACCATTTCAGTATTGTATTGGTTCTTTACATGCCCATCTCTCAATGATGAATTCATGAGAAAACTTTAATCAGGGTGAACGATGAGAAGTGATAATATATTATGATCAATTGCCAAAACGTCAAAGTGTAAATGCCTTGAAAATGGCAATTGGCAACGGACGGAAAATAGCATTAGATAGTTAAGGTCAAAAGATTTGACCTTCGTTAAAATAAGATTTCTTTTGACATTTGGGCTTGCTTTTTACAGGACGAAAAGCAGAAAACAAATGAGAAAAGCGAAATGAAAGCTTGGCATTTGAACCTATTTTTCTATGGTTTATGCGTAGTTCTTTCGAACGTATCAAATTGTTACTCTGATTGATTAAGTACGAAAATATACCCATTTATTTTCTCTCGTTTATACAGACGAGCAGCTCAATATATTTCTTTATTTGTATGTTGTTCGATAAAAGAAGGCTTGTATAATAGCCGGATTGATGCGCTGAATAAGTTTAAAAATGGGAATATGATTAGTGAGAAATTATGTGAGATAAATATATTTTTCATCGATAATCACTCGAGAGAAAATGACGATATGTAAAGTTTATATTAAGCTATTTAGAATGAATATATTGTTACAGTTGTTGCTCAGCTCCAGCTTATCAAGCAGACCTATTGTCGAAGGCGTTCTATTTTTAACTATTTTATCTTTTATCTAAGTAGCCTATGTCATCATCGTTTCTTCTTTTCAAAACAATATGGTATGAAGAGTAGATTTGGTTGCCATTTCCATGAAAGCTTTTCTCCTAACGTCAGAAAGAATATCTATGTTGAGTAACTGCACGTGCCCAATCATTTTTTTTTTATTATCGTTATGGTGCACAAAGCAAAAATATTAAAAAAAGAGAAGTTGTGTCTAATCATGTTGCTCTGCATTGCTATTTTGAATGATTTGTGACATTATTTTAAACGAACATTTTTCTTATGTATGTAAATATAACAAGAAAATAACAATTGCATATGGTAAAAACAGAGAGAGAGAGATAAGAATACTAGAGAACAAGTCTAATGTTCAGTAATTCTAATTGGTATAGTGATGAGTCATTTAACGTTCATCGACGTCCAGATTCACATAACCTGGTAGTTGGACAACATAGGATGTGTTTCGCAGATGCCTTTAAGCTGTAGCAGCACTATAAACCTTACGAAGGATTTTCCTTGTCGCGTACCATTTGAATGTGGTGAAGTAGCAATGGCGCTAATTTTCAGGGGAAAGCAGGGGCTTTTGATGTCGATGACTCGATCCCGGCCAGCTCCAGTCAAGCTAGTCTACGACCAACGGTATTTTTCTTATATCAGTGAATACTTATTCCAAATTGTGCATTTACAAGGGTAGGGTGTAATTTTGATGAAATTTGCCTATTTGTTGCCTAGCAAGTGACCACTTAGAGCATCTCTCGTAAACTCCGAGAAGGACCAGTTGTCTTCATATTCGTAATACACCTAAAGGATACAGGAATAGCTTGTTGCAGGAACTTATATTTGAGGGTGATTCAAGCTGTGAGTATTTTCGTATACATCACTGTGAGAATTGATATTATACTGCAGTAATTCATTTGATATATAATAATACTACGGCAATTACCAACTTTTAAACACCTTTCATTGCTGAAGCTTCCACAAATCTTAACAGGCAATGCAATCGATAGATAAATACTGTTATCGTGCAGTAAACAATATTGTGTGTGTGTGTGTGTGTGTGTGTGTGTGTGTATTTACGCCCCACGCGGCTTCCCGACACCACCAACAGGCTCTAATTGTCTGTCCGATACCTCGGAAGACCGTATGCGAGCTCAGCAAGCCAATTAGCTTGCAAAAACAGAGAGCGATGTTCTAATTCGGCGTCGTATGAATGAGAAATTATTTGAATATAATTTTACATTCGTAACAATATATATAT
>NC_068983.1:96836700-96840625 GCF_001194135.2 Octopus bimaculoides
TATATATATATATATTTTACAAACCATCTGGAAGTTAGCAACGTTGCAACATATCTTTCATTGAGGAAACTGTTACAAGTTTCAACTGACAAGTTGCTCCGTGGATAGGTACGACTATAATGTATAACCAATGTAATAATACTCCCAACACAACAGTTACCAACGTTGTAATGTATGCTTCCTTACTGAAAATTCTACGAGTCTCAATTGACAATGCACCTCTATGCATGGCTACACAGACGCAATTTTCAAAAACGGCCAAGCCAGTGCTAATTAGTTAGGTATCATAATCTTTTCTACTTTAGGCACAAGGCTTGAAATTTTGGCGGAGAGGGCTAATCGATTACATCGACTCCAGCGCTCAACTGGTACTTAATTTATCAACCCCGAAAGAATGAAAAGTAATGTCGATCTCGGCGGAATTTGAACTCAGAACGTAACGGTTGAAGAAATACCGTTAAGCATTTTGCTGACGTGTTTATAGATCAGTGTGGTCGCCACTTTAATTAGGCATCATAATGTAATGCTAAGCCTGCCAATAAAGATTATTGTCATGAGACTCAAGAATATTTGGGAAGATATTTATATTTCAGCAAAATGCTATCTGTAAATGAGAAGAAATCAGACAGAAAGGTAGAGTAATAATCTCATTATAATTTCTAACTTAGTAATGGTATCACTGGTAATTTGTAACATATATCGGTTATATGAAATATGATATAAAATAGAAGCAGGCGATATTCATTCAGATTGAGAATATTCAAGAATATTTATAAGGCAGAATCGTTAGCACACCCGACAAAATACTTAGCGGCATTTCAGCATTTAAGCTCTGCGTTCAAAATCCGCCGAGATTGACTTTGCTTTTCATTCTTTCGGGATGATGTAATCGACTAATCCTTTCCCTGGAATTGCTGGCTTTGTGCCATAATTTGAAACCTATATTTATTCAGATTAAGGCGGTGACCTGGCAGAATCGTTAGCACGACGGGCAGAATGATTAGTGGTATTTCGTCCAACTTTAGGTTCTGAGTTCTAATTCCATGCGGTCGACTTTGCCTTTCATCCTTTCGCGTTAATAAATTATATACAACTTGAACACTTGGGTCAATGTAATCGGCTTAACCCTCCCACGAATGATGTACAGAGGTGTTTCAATACTAAGTCTTGAACATATATATGTCAAACACTTGAACCATAGATATGACAGAAAATTCTTGTCCATTTAAATTTTAACTTTCATTTGGCCATGCTGGGCCACCGGCTTCATGGGGTTTTGCCGAAAAACTCGACCTCCAATACCTGTTTTTTTAATTCTGGTACTTATTTGATCCTTTCCTTTTAACGAGCCGCTTAGTTTCCGAGAAGTAAACAAACCAACAACAGCTGTTAAGTAGTGAGGGGCAAACACAGACACAATGACACACACACTTACATACACACATGTATATTTATGTACATGCATACACACATAAATATGTATATATTTACACATGTGTGTGTGTGTATAACACGTGATGTTGTTACGCATCGCAGGTCACAATGCGCTTTTGCATTCGAATAACGCGACACTGCTGGCTAGACGAGTAGGCCAACAATCCTCGCTAGTCGAAGGGAGTAATATGAAATAAAGTGTTTTGCTCAAGAACACAACGCACCGCCCAGTCAGTGGATCGAACTCACGATCTAGTGATCGTGAGTGCAACACCCTAACCACCAGACCACGCGCCTTCACTTATATGTATGTATACATATATATATATATATATGTATATATATATATATATATATACATCTATGTGTGTATATGTAAATGTATATACACCCGCACACACATTGCTTGTACAGTTGGATGTATCACTATAAGAAATGTGTAAAGTAATCGATATATTGTTAGTTACGACCAAACTTTTTCTGGTGTGCTATAAGGTAAAGTTTTTAGCGGCTGCCAGCTAATCTGGTCATTAGTTTTACGTGAGCCCTTTCATTGGTGTGATGCAGCATTGTGAGCTGAAGGTTAGCTAGACGTGTCGCAACAGTTTATAAAGCATAAGTTTTCTTAAATCTTACAAAAACTCAGGTTTCTGATAAATGTGCAAATTCCTTAGATATACTTTGAAATGAAAGCGAAATTCTGTTGCAGTCATACATTCTCATATAACTCAACGAGGGAATTGCACAAGATATGGAGAGAAATCAAAACCGTATGACGATCACGGATATTTTATAAGCTTCTCTCTAACTTACTGTATATGCTATGAACATGTAAAAATGATTTAGTCAATTAAGGCTAAAATTATACACCAACAGCAGAGTTAATAACCTGTGAGCGCTCTAAATATCTATACTGAGTAAACCCTGACCCAGGAATTTGAAACACAACCTGACTGGTTACAGAGTTGCTGTGAAAAATACACAAACTATTTCTTGCTCTTAATTCAACTTCAGACTTGGAAATGGACGAGCGAACACGACGGCGTTCTAAGTAGATTAACTATATTTCACTCCCTTCATGTTGAATTAATATCTAATCTCTCCAACTGATATATGATATGGTTGATAATGAAAACAGCTTAACATTTCTCGCAACTGGCTTACAAAACAGAACACCCTTAAATCATATTTAATAGTCATAATTATTTATTATGTATTCACAGCAGACGAGGTGTAGATCGGGGTAACGGTTTATTTTAAGGATTACAGAACTGGTTCTACTAATAAATAAATAAATAAATAAATAAATAATTAAAATGAAAAAAGTATTCAGGCTAGTAACATGCTTTTATGTATTTTAGGTGGCAGTAGTAAGTGAAATATAGGAGAAGCTTTTATTGAATTATCGACTGAAGCTGAAATTACAAGATGTTGCTTTAGCTTCTGCAGGATTGGTTTTACATGTGTGTCTACTTTAAAACAATGCACAAGCGTAATTAAAAGCATAAAACATTAACATTCCACACACACACCCACACAAATATATATGATATATATATATATATACATATATAAAATTAAGAGCTTTCAAACGAGGCAATTTATATTAACATTTTTTTAATTTATATAAAAAATTTATATATCTGTATATATATAAATGGCAATTTCTGTCTGTCTGTTATCATCTTAGTGCCTAAACCAGCGAACCAATACTTACAAAACTTTGTATATATGTTGCACTAACATTCAATTCAATAATAGGCTAAAATTGGATTTCAATAAAAATCTATATGTCCCCACAGGAGCGTTGGGCAAATTATAAGATAAAATAAGAAGGTTGAAAAAGTATTAGTGTGAGGGAAAAGTAGTAACAGAAAGAATACAGTGAAAGCGAGAATACAGTTCTATATTTAAGAGATGAGGAATTATGTACATTATTTACATTATTTACATTAAAAGGATGGTACATAGTTGCAAAACACACACACACACACAAACACAGACATGCACACACACACACACACAGACGTACATAAAAACATACACAAACATGGACATGCAGGCACATGAATATGCAGAATACATACATGCAGATGCACACACATACATGCATATATACATATGCATACACGCACATATATACATACACACATTTGCATACCTACATACATACATACATACATATATACATACATACATGCATGCACACACACATACTGACCCACAAACATGCGCACAAAGAAACAAAAAGGAACGCAGTGTGTATAACGGACACAGTAAAGACTATTGAAAAAGTTGCAAGGCGCAACGAAAATTTTAGGAAAATAAAAATAAGGAATAAGTGTAAATTTTACCAGTGAGTGTGTTAAATTATAAGGCACAAAAAGAAGCTGACTCTCCCCAGACACAACAGAATATGCTTCAACACACGAACTCACATAAAGAATCTTGCAAACCAAATCTATATATATATATATATATATATATATAT
>NC_068983.1:96841468-96845989 GCF_001194135.2 Octopus bimaculoides
TACAAAACGTCAATAAACAACATATTCTCAATATAAAATAGTGTACATTTAAACACAAAGGAAGCTGCCTTCAACAAGCAGTTTTACATCATAATTTTTTCAAATTCAGCGCGCAAGCGCAGTTTCAGTCGGCAGTACATGAGTATAAGCCGAACTAATCTTCTAAAAATTGCTAAA
Organism: Octopus bimaculoides; assembly: GCF_001194135.2. Lineage (NCBI taxonomy): Eukaryota > Metazoa > Mollusca > Cephalopoda > Octopoda > Octopodidae > Octopus > Octopus bimaculoides. Next base: position 96,841,646 of record NC_068983.1, read on the forward strand.
AACATATACGTAAAATATAGGGTAGCGAGTTTTTTTCAGAAATTTCAATACCAGTGGCCTAGCATGTATAAAAAGTGTGTGTGTATGTTTGTGTGCGTGTATTTGTCCCCCCCCACACACCAACATCGCTTGACAACCGACGCTGGTGTGTTTCCGTCCCCGTAACTTAGCGGTTCGGCAAAAGACCGATAGAATAGGTACTAGGCTTACAAAGGGTACGTCTTGGGGTCGATTTGTTCGACTGAAGGCGGTGCTCCAGCATGGCCGCAGTCAAATGACTGAAACAAGTAAAAGAAAGAAAATTAGGTATTTATGGAATTTTGATTTAGTGTCAGGTGACTTTTAGCCTGTACTGTGTGTGTGTGTGTGTATATGTGTGTGTGCATGTGTGTACATACATATATATATGTCTGTGTGTGTATATATGTGTGTGTATGTGTGTGTATGTGTGTATGTGTCTGTGTGTATGTATGTATGCATGTATAGATATATATTTAGAATCTCTAGTGTATTATTCCACAACGATAAGCAGGATACCAAATTGACCTTTGAAATAATTCTCTGCAGTTTGTGTTTTCTGACTCCCCCTGTGTCTGATTTTTTGAGATTAATAAGTCTAATCTTAGTTTTTGCAGTTGAAGTTGCCAATGGGTTCCTTAAAAAGGAGAAACAGTTGAGGAGGTTCATGTTGTCAGTTCTGTCATGTACGTTGTGCCTGGAAATTATAAGTTTGACTACATCTACCTGAAATACTTATTCCCCGTTATGCCAATCTCCACATATTAAGCGGATAAAATAGACAGCAAACAGAGTAGCAGGGACGATAGTCCATTGAACGAGGTCGGAAAAAAAATGAGGTATTGAGTCTCAACTGAGAAAGAAATAATCTTTCAAATTTTTATACAAGAACGCTATTGAGGAATGCTGCAAGTCGATTATATCTTCCCCCAGCACTCGTGTGATATTTATTTCATCGGCCCCGAAAGAATGAAAGGCAAAGCTGACCTCGGCCGAATTTGATCTCAGAACATAAAAACGGACGAAATGCCGTTAAACATTTTTCCCGGCGTATTAACGATTCTGCCAGCTGACCGCTTTTCCAGCGACACTAATAATAATTTCAAATTTTGATGCAAGGCCAGCAATTTTGGAGCAGGAGTACAGTCAATTACACCGACTCCAGTGCACAACTTGAACTTATTTTATGTAAGAGCTTGTGGATAGATCACAATAAAATCAGTTACCGTTTCATTTCTGCTTTTACTCTTTTACAAGAAATTAATGATATTTTGGTCTCACGAATCAATTCCTTGTGTTATTTTTTACTGTATATTTGCTGTAGAGTTGAAGAAAAAAAATTTCATGTGCACCTTAATATTAGCTTCAAATTTCGGCACAGGGCCAGTAACTTCGGGCAGTGGGGTTGTCATTTACATCGATATCAGTACTCAACTAGTACTTATTTTATCGATCCTGAAAAGGATGAAGGGTAAAATCGACCTCGGTGGATCTTGTGCTTGCAGAGGGGCTAGCACGAGACCACCAACGGTGGAGAGCAATGGTGGACCTCGTCGGCTCTACGCATAATGACGTCTCTGGAACCACTAACCTGGGATGATCCCAGCTCCATCAAACAAGAGCATGAAGCAAGCAAGTAAGCAAGCATATCATGTGTTTTCCAAAACGGAGACGATCACCCTTTCTCCATGTGATCGGCTTGAAAAATTGGTAAGACACTTATTTTCCCAATTTTCTTAACATGAAACCAGTGGTAATATTAATTCACAAATAAAGAAATTATATCCATCAATGCTGTGTTTAGCACTCATTTTCATCGTTCAGCATTTACGTGTGTGTGTGTGTGTGTGTGCGTGTGTGTGTTGTGTGTGTGTGTGTATAAAGACAAAGAGTGAAAGAAAGAGCAGTTAAAGCCGAACTCCAACGTGTTGAATGGCCGTTGCTTTTTGAAAATAAAAATAAAGTAAAAGCAAACAGACTTTTAGTCTTGGTACAAAAATGATGTAAGGCGGGCAAAATAAATGAAGTCTGTTTAATTAGTCACTGTGGTCAATACAAAACTAATTTCACGATTATTGTACAAACAAAATAAATCAATTAATTTTTTTTTTTTTTTTAATTTACAAGCACATTTTTCGATCTTCAGTTGTATATACCATATTATAAGAAAAATATAAATAACTATAAAATAAATTTATCTTCACTTATCCACATCAATTCGTAACCCAAGGTATTCAGTATTGAAAAGTGTAAGAGAGGAAGAAGAACCATACTTCTTCATTCACATTCAAACACGCTTTCTAATCTGTTGCTGAGCCGATAGCTGCAAATACATCACAAAAAACTGCTACTCGGAGTTTCACATTCTCAATCGTCGGACAGTTTAGATTGAGAATATATATATATAGTAATATTTTATAAGCTTAATGCTTATAAGCGATCACCGCACAATGACTAAAGAAGGTAGTCTAATGATGGGGTATATAAGTCATCGACGGAAAAAAGTAGTCTTCCCGTACGCGTGTGACTCGAACCCACACCCCTTCGTTTTTACGACAAGTGTGGTAACTATTTACACCAACGTACAACCATGCTTCTTTACGTCATATTTAAGAACTATAATTAGTTCGTAGTGTTATCTTTGTAAGCAAACTTTCATGTGCTTTCACTGCGATGGTTTTTGTTAAGCAGTGTCAATTTTTACAATTTTGTAAATAATAATAATAGTATTTTATAAACTTAAAGCTTATAAGCGATCACCGCACACTGACTAAAGAAAATAGTCTAATAATGTGGCATATAAGCTCTCGACAGAAAAAAGAAATTGTAAAAATCGACGCTGCCTAACAATGTGGCATATAAGCTCTCGACAGAAAAAAGAAATTGTAAAAATCGACGCTGCCTAACAAAAACCATTGCAGTAAAAGTACAAGAAAGTTTGTTTGCAAAAACAACACTATGAACTAATTATAGTTCTTAAATATGACGGCAAGATGCATGGTTGTACGTTGGTGTAAATGACTTGCACACTTGTCGCGAAAACAAAGAGGTGTGGGTTCGAATACGGGAAAACCTATATTTTTTCAGCCGAGGGCTTATATGCTCCATTAGTAGACTATTTTCTTTAATCATTGCGTGGTGATCGCTATAGGCTCTAAGCTTATAAAATACTATTATTATTATTTACAAAATTGTAAAAATCGACGCTGCTTAACAACAACCATCGCTTATATATATATATATATATATATATATATGCACATACATAATACACAAACACATATATATATGTATATAACGTGTGTTCATCTAATTGTCGATATATGCGGATATACTCGCCCGCATAGAAGCATAAATGGATTGTTTGTGTCAGAACTATACACGTTTACATCCCACTCGCTGATACATACAGACAAACTTACACAAGCACGAATCTGAATAGCACGTTCACATTGAAGCACGTATATGCCTAACAACATCAACAGCAACATCTTCAGGTATCAGTCCTTGATTATTCTCTGTTAATTAATTAGACAAGTGTTTCCGCTTGTGCTTCCCGCCGTACTTATTCCCTCGCATTACCGAAACAGCATGCCATGTCTACTAATATTAGCAAATTGACAGACAAAACAGACTGAAAGACGGACACTCATACATATACAAGCACATACATACACATACATATGTGTATTTGTACACACACACACACACACACACACACAAACACATGATGCATGCTCATACACATGCGTTTATAGATTATAAACGGAAATAATCTTATACACAGATCCCAAGCGTTATCAAATCTGCGTATGCCTATACACACACGCGTTCCTGTGCACACACACACACACTCACACACACACACGCGCGCGCACACACTCCAAGGTGATTAAACTGTGGAAGGCTCGCGTAAACATACAAGGGCGAATTAGCAGAGTGGTTACGATGACTTTGTGCTCTGAGTTTTCAGTCGCACCGTAGTCGATTCTGTTTTTATCCTTTCCCTTCGGTGTTGATGGAAAAACCAGGCCAGCAGTGTGTTGGTTCTTCCATCTTCCCTTCTCTCCATCGACTAACCCTCTGTTTCATTGTCAGCGTGTCTAACTGACTATATGTCTGTCTCTGTTACAGTGGAAGAAATCGGCTGTATTCAAATCAGCGAATGATGGATTCCACCAGGTTTAAAATGCCAGCAAACACCGAATGTACCACTTGAGAACCCAAGGAGAAAATACATCTATCCTTCCATCCATCCATCATCCATCTATCCACACACACAAACACACACACACACACACACACACACACACACACACACACACA
>NC_068983.1:96846422-96847486 GCF_001194135.2 Octopus bimaculoides
GTTTGCAATGTCCTGTACCCAGATATGCACCTATATATACAGGTAGACGTAGGTATGCACATACCTGTACGTATATATGCATATACTCATTTATTATTTGTTTTATATATATATATTTATATACATTATAGTAAGAATGGATACATAAGGGTGGAAGACCACAGGAACAATACCGTATATCCAACGCAAGAATTTAATATATGTGTCTCTGTGTGCGTGTTCAATTCATTCTAGAATCAATAAATATATAGTTTTAAGTCTCTAAAATGTCTAAAAAGTAAGGTAAAATAAAGTATACAGGTATATAGAACGATATAAACTTCAGAAATATCATGAATGTTTAAAATATTTATTTCAAAATATTTATAAACATGCATAGTTTCCAAGTTGTATACAAATATTTGACAATTTAAGATAATACATTACAATATATACACGTAAAGTATGATTTAACATATAATGGGTAAATATATACGATATGATATTATAAATTTACATGCTGAGCACTTCAACTCGTTTTTATGTATTGTTATATTAACAATACACAATTATACAAAAAATTACAGCTTATATACATATATATATGTATGTGTGTATGTGTGCGTGTGCGTGTGTGTGTGTGTGTGTGTGTGTGTGTGTGTATGATTCAGTAATCTGAGCCTTCCCGAGCCAGGTTTCTGTTAGGAGCCTGCGACTCTCTAAGTTGCATGGAGCTGAATCAAACTATTTAAAATAACAATATATCTATCTCCTATTAAATCTGTTGAGTGCCTTTTTATTTCGTTTGTCCACTCATTGTATACATACATACATACATACATACATATGTATAGTTTATGTATTTATGTGTGTATATATATGTATAATTTAAATTAACTCTATGAACGACAATGAAACGAATACCACCATTCTTATTAAGCAGGCTTGTTGGCGTTAAGCCGGTTTAGTCGCCGACGGCTCGACCATGCGGCAGGTTGTTACTGGGCTATCATATATACATATATATGTGTGTGTGTGCATGTATATATATATATATATATATATATATATATATATATATATAT
>NC_068983.1:96848113-96852793 GCF_001194135.2 Octopus bimaculoides
GGGTAAAATTATAGAAAATAAAGGACAATCTTTCTACTACGCGCAGCGAAAATATGAGAAACAGGCAAAAAAAAAAAAGCGGTGGAAAGGAAGAAGGGACATATCCGTTTTTCAAAGGTACATGACTTTCACATTGAGAATGTCCTATACATACATACATACATACATACGTGTGTGTGTTTGTGTGTGTGTGTGTGTTGTGTTGTGTTGTGTGCGTGCGTGTGTGTGTGTGTGTGTAGTTACTTAGCCAATGATATTGTGCAACCACAGGTGAAACTCAGAGTAGCGAGAAACTAACTCGATCAAAATAAAATACTTTTAATCTTTTCTGTAATATCGAAAACTCATTTTCCGAAAGGAGATGTAAACCTCAATGAAAAGCACCAATTACGGCCAATAAATGCTCATGCAGAGAAAAAATCAAAATGCCCATTGGTGAATCTCTGTATGAGTACAAATCTTGTATATAAATGTACCTTGCACACAAGAGGAGTACCATATGTTTATATTGTCGCCAGCTTCAAGTGAATCAATAAAAAACATTCAACATCTTCGGCCGATTTTGTATAGCGACTGAAGAAAGATAAAATTAAGTATAGCATAACTTGGTCCATAGTAAGGCCCGCAAAACCATACAGTGTCATTACCAGGAGATGCCGACTCTGCTCCCAGGAATCCCTGTCTATTCTGTGGACCAATGAGTAGATCATTAATAGAATTTCTGAAAGACTTTCAAGATGGCTACACGCATATAAATGTACTTTCGCACAAAGCAATGTGAATGAATTTGAGTAACTGTAATCATAATTTATTTTAAGGTGTGGATGAATTAAGTTTAGCTTTAATTTCCCCATTCCTATAAACACCAAGTAGCTATTTAACTGTCTTTGTGATGGTGAATGCACCAAACCTCACGTGTGCGTAAGCTTACATTTTCACGGATGCCTGTATGAGCGAGGGTGCACGCTCATATCTGTTAACGTTTATTTTTAATACTTTTCTCGCTGTATTGCGTGTTCGTTTCTTTTTTGCATCTGCGATTTTATTTTTGATCTTCTATATAAATGAAGACATTTCCATCATTTTGCTGCTTTTCTTTCTACGAAATGGGAAGATACATTGCGAAAATGTTATTTTAACTAGTTGTATCTATTTATCACCCGATGAGACACATTGTTTACTTACAGTTTCATTGTACTTATATGAATAATACTGCCCACTCTCCAATTATTGTTCACATTTCTTGTTATTAAAAGCCGTTATTTATTGATTATAAGAACTTTCAAAATCTCAGGATGGAAAACTTAAAGTAGTTATTTTTGGCTGTAAGAGAAACGAAATAAGAGCTCAGAAAAAGACAATTCGCTACTTTAGCTCTTCCGCAACATACAACATAGCTCAATATTGTTTATTAGTATGTAGGTATACCAATGAAGTCATTTAGCTTAGTGGTTAGGATATTCGGTTCACGATCGTAAAGTTGTGAGTTCAATTCCCGGTGACGCGTTCTGTCCTCGAGCAAGACACTTTCTTTTACGTTACTCTAGTCCACTCAGCTGGCAAAATTGAGTAGTTCCTGTATTTCAAAGGGCTAGCTTTGTCACATTCTGTGTCACGCTGAATCTGCATGAGAACCATGTTAATGGTAAAAGTGTTAGTGGATTGCTCAGTCCGTTAATTTCACGAGCAACTGGGACTCTTGTCATAGTAACTGATGAAGTGCCAGTAGTAGTAGTAGTAGGTATATCACAAACTTTCATGGTTTCGATTTCGACTCTACGTTGTTTCTTATTTTGTGAAATAATCTTATTTCAAGAAACAGGCGTTTTTTAATTCAGTCGATTTATAAAATTGAAAAAAAACACACCTAAAAACCAAAATGGAGTGAAAAAAAATGAAATAAAATTCATGTGAAAATATGTGTAAACTATTTATTAAACCAAATATATGGTAATAATTTTGTTTTTAATGATTTTTCCTTTTCCGAGTTAAGTCGCATGTCTTAGAACCTATTACCGATGTAGGTTGGGGTATATCTATATTCGATATTTGAACTACGACCTTTCACCACAAACATAACATAAAGAATATCAGATAATGACCAACAGAAATAAAGAAATGAATACAATATCTCAGTAGAAAATGTATACTAAATAAGGAGGAGCTCTAATAAACGACAGCTCTAACGAATGCTTTTATATGCATATTTATTAGTGTGTGTGTTTGTGTGTGTGTGTGTGTGTGTGTGTGTGTGTGTGTGTGTGTGTGTGTGTGTGTGTGTGTGTGTGTGTGTGTGTGCGTGTGTGTGCGTGCGCGTGCGTGTGTGTTTAAGAATAAGTTCTTTATGTGAAAGTGTGTATGTATATAATGTCGTATGTAAATTACTAAGTGTTTGAAGTTCTACTAGCAGATAATAGTGAGAAGGTTATGAATATTTTGGTGGTTAGCATTGCACAAATTAAATCCGATTCAATCCGGGTTACTCATATATGAAACATCTGAAATACACAGTCAATGATATGCCTAATGTTACATTATTTTAAATTTTTGACTATGATATATTGTTTCTTATAATATTTTTCGTCGTATAATCTATGACCTGGTCACTGACACACTGGTCTGTTGTATCTATTAAAGTCAATATTATTTGTGGAAACACAAATTCGTAGTCAGTAATATAGTTATTAATGCTACTTCAGTTTTCTGATTATATACACACGCACACACTCACACACTAAAAATAACGATGAGAACAACAACTGAAAAGAGAAAATCGAAATAAAATGTAACTATTGGTTTGACGCTCAATAATAGCTAAGAAAATTATAAGTGTCTTTCACGTTTCGCGTATTAGCGCTTTCCCTCCCCAAATAAATAGTTAGAAGGGGAAAAGTAGCCGACGGAAAGGAAGAACTTAACATAGAAATATGAGTACATTTATGTCATGTGGAATATATAAGAAAACTTGTGGAATATATTACATGTAGTATACGTTACAGAAGTTGAATAACTGGAAGGGAGAAAGAAAGAATGAGGTTTCAAACGTATAAGAGCAACAGTGAAAAAAATTGTATAAATTACGTGCGTGTCGTATCAATTTTAAAGCCTGTGTCTGTGTTTAAGGACGAGAAATGGAGATTGTACAGACATCGTGTTATGTGTGAGCAAAGTCATTTATGTGAATCCATGTGCTAATAATGAGTACGTGTTTGAGTGTCTTTTTATCCTAGAGCTTGCACTGTGAATTTAGTCATTATAGAGAAGGAAAGATGGGCGTATTGTTGTGATATGCGTGTGTGTGTGCGTGAGTGGAGTATGTAGTGGTGTATAAGTAAGTTCCTACGGTATAATGTACAAATGTGGAGCTAGTCTACAGGGTTGCGTGTGTATGTCTATCGTTCTGAACTGTGGGCCTCTGTGTGTATGTGCACGTGTAGGTGTGTTCGTAGACGGGTGTGTCGCAATAGTTTAGATGAATAGTCTTTTAATATTTTACTTCTTTCAGTCACTTGACTGCGGCCATGCTGGGGCACCTCCTTGAAGGGTCTTTTAGTTGAAGAAATCTTTGTAAGCCTAGTACTTAATCTATCTGTGTCTATTGCCTTACCGCTAGGTTACGGGGTCGTAAACACACCAACATCAGCTGTCAAGCGATGGGGCGGGGCACAAACACAGACACAAAGACACACATACACACACAGACACACACACACACACACACACACACACACACACACACACACACACACACACACACACACACACACACACACACACACACACACACACACACAAACACACACACACACACACATATACATGACAGGCTTCTTTCAGTTTCCGTCTTTGGTCGGCTCGAGGCTACAGTAGAAGTGCCACGCAGTGGGGCCGAATCCGAAACTATGTGGTTGGGAAGCAAGATTCTTACCACACAGCTACGCCTGTGCCTTTACTTAAATATTATTAGGAATTCTATAAAAAAAAATGTTAAATATTTTGTTTATTGTAAAAGTATAACCGATTTAATGAATGCACATAAGTTTTAACAACAAAATCTTATATGGATTCCCGTTTGAGAGAACATTGATCTAAAAGATGAAACCATGCTCTTAGCCATATACCTCCGCATCCCGTAAAACACCCTCAAACACCCGTATCCCTAACGCTACGGAGTGGATCACTCATATCCATGATGCTGCAGTTTCGACGTTAAATGCGTTTTCAAACGTTTGAAGAAATCACCGCGACAAATTGGTCGGCGTTTAAGTATCGTCACAGCTTTTGAGAGAGCATTGTCTGAAGCGTGAGATTTAACACTGAAACACATTTCAAATAATTAAGAAACCCACCATTGTCTATTTGCATGAGATTCTCACAACAGGTATACATTCCTTACAACGCTTTACAATTAAGTGAAGCGTTTCATTACAATACAGGCAACAATATCAGTATATGTGTGTACGTGTGTGTATGGGTGTGCATATGTTTGGGTATATGTACATGTATGTATATGTGCGTGTGCGTGAGTGTGTGTGTGAGTGAGTGTGTGAGTGAGTGAGTATGTGTTTGAGTGAGTGTGTGTGCGTATTTATATATATATATACACACACATATACATATACGTATATATATATATATATATATATATATATATATATATATATATATATATATATATAT
>NC_068983.1:96853007-96855087 GCF_001194135.2 Octopus bimaculoides
ATATATATATATATATATATATATATATATATACATGCATATGTATGTACGTATGCTTATGTGTGTGTGTGCGTGTGTATGCTTATATATGTGCATCACATATATAAATATATATGCTCATGGTCATGCGCACGTACATGCGCATATGCACACATGTCTACGAACCATACGTACATACATACAATCATACATATAAACAGGCATGCATACGTAGTAATACAGAGAAATGTTTATCGAATATAATCTATCGACGTACATGATATATATGAATGTGTATTTGTGCGTATGTATGTTTATATGTATATGTATATCGAATATGATTTATGTATGTGAATGACTCTGTGTGTATGTGAAAGTGCGTATATGTATGTGCATGTGTGTCTGTATATCTTTCATATGCCCAGATCAAGCATGAAAAGATAGCTTTTTATCAATTTTACTTTTCATTTTTCATCAGCAAAGGAGTCAGTGGCAGAATAAGAAATGTTGGGCGGAAGAGATGGGGGAGGGGCAGGAGGAAAGTAATATGATAAGCAAAACATGAAGAAGAAGATGATGATGATGATGATGATGATGGTGGTGGTGAGGTGGTATTGGTGGCTTTGGCGGTAGCGTGGCGGTGGTGGTAATAATGATGATGATGATGATGGTGATGATAGCGATAACAAATGCGATAACGATAACGAGGAAGAGAGGAGGGGAAGGAGAGGGAAGTAGATAATAGTGATGATGATGATGACGACGACGACAATGACGTCGATGATGATGATGATGACGATGATGATGATGATGATGACGACGACGATCACGTCGATGATGATGATGATGATGACAAAATACACACTGGGAACATAGTAAAGAAATACAACAATAATAAACAGGAAAAAAAACAAAAAACAAAAAATAAAAAGTGAACGGAAACACAAATACAAAACAAATTGCAATGACGATGAGACAAGGTCTAGAAAGATTCTTGAAATGTAGACATTCTTATAGATAGTGAAAAAAGAAGAAGAAAAAGAAGACGAAGAGGAAGCAGCGAATGAAGCGGTGCATGTGATATGGCAACGATGAAATGAACGACTTCAAAGAAACATTTTATGAGAAGAGATTCGACAAGCAATTTAACATTCTCTAAAACATGAGTAAGTTCAAAACGACAGCCAGCTAACTACGTTCCATCGTTCTTCTTCACACTTCGATCGACATCTTGGCCTCGCAACCTTCTTTCAAATACCGTCATCCCCACCCACACCACCGCAGCATCTCACAACTCTTGATTATGTTATTGTGCACTTCTCCGCCTACTCCTCTCCTCACTTCAGCTTCACTTTCACTTTCAGTTTCTTCATCAACTCACACCCTTCACCATGTTTTTCAAATTGAGGCTTGTTTACGTATCTTCTTACCTTGCTTATTTATCTATCCTTCTTCCTGTCTATTCTTTTCTATTAAGATTGATTTATATATGCACGCGCACTCACGAGCACACACGCACGCACACACAAACACACACACACACACAAACACATACACACAAATATTGTATTGAGTGCCTCCTCTGTGTTTGTACATGTGTGTGTATACATACATACATACATATATATATCTACCTATATATATATATATATATAATATGAATATATATATATATATATATATATATATATATATATATATATATAAGGAGTACTCCGTCGGTTACGACGATGAGGGTCCCAGCTGATACAATCAACAGAACAGTTTGCTCGTGTAATTAAGGTGCAAGTGACTGAGCACTACACAAACACGTGTACCCTTAATGTAGTTCTCAGGGTTGGCCCTTTGAAATACAGGTACTTCTCATTTTTGCCAGTTGTGTGGACTGAACCCACGTGAAATAAAGTGTCTTCCTCAAGGACAAAACGCATCGCCGGGAATTGAACTCACCATCCTACGATCGTGAGCCGAATACGCTAATCACTAAGCCACGCACCTTCATGTAGATGAATGTATGTATACACACATATATATGTATGTATAAATATATTTATATATTTGTCTATCTATCTATCTATCTATCTATCTATCTATCTATCTA
>NC_068983.1:96856395-96856869 GCF_001194135.2 Octopus bimaculoides
ATATATATATATATATATATAATATTAGGGATAAAAATTCAAATTTACAGGTAAAAACTCAATTAAATTCAATTTATCAAAAATTAAAATTAAATTAAGTTTCACAGTATAAAATATATAAATATATAATCTTAGAGAAAAGAACCAAAGTTCATGAACACAGTTCAGTCACATATAGAAAAAAATAATAAGTGAATGCAGGTTATGAAACACGTGTAGTCGTTTTATTATCTTTATTTTATGATTTTTACTTTGTATATTATTTGTCGTGCATTTACTTATTAATTTATTCTGTATGTAACTGTGGATTTTCATGGATGGGTTCATGAATTTTGGTTCTTTTCTCAAATGGCTGATAGTTAGCAAGGTGAGACACACATAAGAAAGAAGGAAACAAAGGACCACTGATGAGGTCACAGAAATGTGACGAAAGAACTCTGGCCGAAATAAGATTAAGATTAATGTAATATAAAG
>NC_068983.1:96856879-96861681 GCF_001194135.2 Octopus bimaculoides
CTACACGCATGTATGTGCACGCGCGTGTATGTGTGTGTGTTTGCATGTGTGTGCATTTTAAAATGCAAGCATTTTTTAATAATGATAAAACTTTGAACATCCTTTGGGAAGTTGTGGTCAGATAAAAAATTAATAGACTATCTTTCTACACGAAGACGAAAAAAAAAAGATGTATCTTACACTTTCCTAGTCTTCTTACACCATTACATTAGAAAAATGCCCCAATTTTCTGTACACAGAAGATATGTTTTACCTATTTACACAAACATTAGATAAAATTGTTCATCCAAATGTGCATATTTCTTCTCAACTATCACTCATCTTTACATTCTGTTCCATACAACTCTTTCAGCGCACTTTCCTATGCACATTCCGTATCCTCCAATATGATTCCAACAATTAGCCCTTTCATATCTTCCCCTAACACATACTTGCATTTCAAATGCACCTATAACCTACATAACCATCGTCCATAGCTCTTTCACTACTCACATCCAATTTAGATCTTTCCTTTGCTCCGGCCTTTATCATTGCACCTATCCTTCTGCACCACTATTCTTCCCGATCTTAGCAATCACTCATTCTATATATCCGACTCATTCACTTGAACTTCTAAGAATCTTATATACTACATACAACGCTCTCTCTCTCTCTCTCTCTCTGCAACTCCCTCTTTATTTGGGAAGTCAAGACGATGCTTGTCTAACCTCTTTACTGAAAAACTTAGGGATATCCTTCTTGCTTGGTAACGATTCCTAACATTGCACGCATCCTTTTTGCTTGGTAACGACACGCAACATTGCTTTGCGGATCACTATACCTGAAATAAAATAACAGAAAATAAATTTTTGATTTACTACAATTATCTCAACCTCTAGAATCCATTGCTCTTTCTCTACTCACATCCAACTTGGATCCTTTCTTTTCCTCTGCCTCTATTATTACACCTATCCCTCTTCAACACTTTACTCCTTTCCGAGCCTAGCAATCATTCAGTCTTTATAACCGGCTCATTCACTTGAACTTCTAACAATTTTATATACTACATACAATACTCTCTCTGCAACTGCCCCTATATTTGAAAAGACAAGATGATGTTTGTTTAACCTCTTTACTGAGAAGCTTCGGGATATCTTTCTTGCTTGGTAATGACTTTCACCAACATTGCACACAATTTCTGCTTTGCGGATCACTATAACCCACGTCACATAGAATAGCAGAAAATAAACTTTAGACTTACTACAATTATCTCCAGCTCTAGAGGATGTATCACAATTACCTAGTGGCAATTAAGGCTAGCTCTAGAAGGAGAAATAATCTCAAGCCTCAAGACCACTCCAAAGTGTCATGCCATCAAGGAAAATGGTTAGCTTATTCTCTGGAGACAAAATGCTTTAACAAATGTTACAGGCTTCAACAGCTGTCCTCAGCATATGAACTGCTCGACCCTCTCTCCAGCAGTCAAGGGACACAGACTCATGCACAAAAGAATAGGTTACAAAGTGATAAGCAGTGATAAGTATAAATGCTATGTTACTACTAGTTCAAATATGCTTGTGGCACGTTTGGACAAATGAACAAGCCATTCGCTTCAAGACAAAACACAGTGAATGGCCTGTTTATTAGTCCAAACATGTCACAAACATATTTGAACTGGTAGTAAAATAGCAAAAGAATAGGTATCCTTTAATTAAATCTATATGTTTGCAGTTCTATTTCGATTATTTTTTTAGCTTATTTTCCGGTTTATGTATTTTCTGTATGTTTTCCACTGTGTTCGATAATTTCTGCTCAATATGTTTAATTCGTTAGTTCGTTTTAATGCTTTATGAGTTTTAAACTCTATTGATTTTAGAGGGACGTAACGAGTTATGTTTGAGATATTTGATATTTCTATTTGTATTTTCTAACAATAAGTAGATGTTGACATAGTGGGCATAATGCACACCGTGTAGCCCGTGCTACTTATCTTCTTATTCCCAGGTAGTACTTTTTCTCTTGACGTGTTGATGTCACCGGATTGAAGGGGACACTACCGAGATGTCGAGAACATAATGATACGTAAGCAGCTGACGATGGGATGTATACGAAAGACTTGATCGTTGACTGGATGTTTTGCGTCACACAAACACATACACACACATACACATGTATGTATGTACACACACATACATAAATACATATAAATGTATGAGTATACAAAAATGCATATATATATATATATATATATATATATATATACATATGCAAACATTTATACATACACACGTACACATACATAAATACAGATATACACACACAAATGTGTGTGTGCGTGCGCGCACACTCACACACACACACACACACACACACACACACACATAATAGATTACAGAGGAATGGCTTGTGATAATTGTTTCGCTGGAAATTTATTTAATGCAGTCGCAAACAGATGACATTATATTCCATAAATTTCAGTCCTTCGGGCATTACATAAACTTTATACAGAGAGAGAGAGAAAGAGAGAGAAAGTATGTTTAATCAATTACCACGTCACAAATATGACAAATTTCAGGATTAGCAATGTAGGACGTCTCTTAATAGCTGAAGACAGACACCAGTCAATTTTTAATTTGACTAACAGATTAAGACAAGACGAAATTAGAGAGCATAGACTTAAATTTGAGTGATGCAATTAACGAATCAGATGTTCACGAGCCCCTTGGTTTCGCTTCTTATCAAGGACTGCAGTCGTTACTGTTTTCCCTTGTAACAGACATTTAACTCTTAAATGGCCGACACTGCCAGGTGATGTTTATTATAGAACAGTGGGCATCGTCACTTGATGTTCCGAAAATTTTACGTCGATACGGTAATCATCAACGGAAAGTGAATATTTTACAGCACTTTTCGATAAGGGGATTTTTAATGCTATTGTGCGTGAGACTGACGATTATTTTTGTTTTTGCGCTTATTCAAAGTATAAAAATTACTCAAAGAAAAAGAGATTAAAAAAAATTAAACCCGTTTGGCACATACATTCATGTAACTGTTTCTTATTTCTTTATTGCCCACAAGGGGCTAAATATAGAAGAGACAAACAAAGAGATTAAGTCGATTACATCGACCCAGTGCGTAGCTGGTACTTAATTTATCGACCCCGAAAAAATGAAAGGCAAAGTTGACCTCAGCGGAATTTGAACTCAGAACGTAACGGCAGACGAAATACCACTATGCATTTCTGCCAGCTCGCCGCCTTGTAACAGTTTCTAGCGGTTTAAGGGTTAATTCAAATATTTAAGTATCAAACGTAGGCTCAATGGCGCAGAAGGTGTAGATGCTTCAATAATTAGCATTAGCGTGATCCAGATATGGATGATTCTGTTTAGCAAATGAAAATGAAAAAGAAAAATACATTTCAATTATTCAATTGCAGCGACGAAGACTAATGTTGAACTTCTGTGAGTTGAGTTGCGTATCGCTGTAATATTTGTTTTCCTGCTTTTGCTCCGAATGAAAAGAAATTGTAGCTAATTCAAAGAATAGCTCTCCCTAAACTCTATTTTTATTGCCTGAGTCCTTAAATGATATTTTCAAAATTAACTTTTGGACATATTTTTTTAAGTGGGAAAAACATCTGAATGTTGTTCTTTTAACCTTTTCATCAAATAGCTTCTCGGGGAGTTCTTTTGCCTTTTCCCTGCTAACTTGTGACCAAACATTTCCAATGTTTCGTTCACAATATTAAGGTCTAAATGTACAAATGAACACACAGCTCGTGAAAATGTAATTTTGTTTTTCAGTCTTCATTTTCGTTACTCTTTTTATTTTCCCATTTTAATTGACAGTCTTACCACTGTCGCTGCTGTCACAATTGTGTTCCAGTCATTTTAACATGTGTTTACATGGGGATTAACCTTTTTTAAAAATCTTGTATTGCCATTGTTCAAGTCAGCGCTGTTGTCGGCGTTAGAAATATTAATGTTATTTGAACAAATGTTCCTAATGCATAAAAGATTTGCATTTTCTTCACCCCGCTCCTCCAAAATAAGAAATTGGCTACCACTATTCCAGGAATCATCTCTCACGGCACCATTGTAGACACAATGAAAAAAAGTTTCTGACATCAATGCAGAGACAAATAGTAAAGAACACTTTTAAATGGCTAAGATGCATAAACATTAAGATCTCCTCCTCCTCCTTTTACTTCATTTAACAATAATATAATAAACGCAGCAAATATAACTTATGTTACATGAAATAGTAAATATTTTAGCTTGTGAACGGAAGAAAGTAAAATCCATACTGTGTCATATGAACTTTACGTTATTTGGTTCTCTGACTTATACTTTCCAGCATTCCAAACTCAATAAAATAAATATAGTTGTCTATGTATTTATTAAATCAATGGCTTTTAAACTGTTAATCGCCATAATCTTTAGATCCTAAAAACTACACTGGCGTACTTTGTGCATGACGTAAGAGTTCAATATAAAATAGTATATATCTTATTCAAATTATAAAAAAAAAAAAGAGAAAAAAGAATGGTATTTATTTAATTATTTAATAAATGAAGCATAGTCATCAAAACTGCATTTAGAATTTCAATTCCTATATCTCGCAATTCTAAATATAATTTCACTATTTTTCACGGCCCACCTAGCAAAATTTCGTGGCACGCTTCAGTACGCCACGCACTACTTAGGAATCATTGTATTAGACAATAAGAGGCGGTGAGCTAGCAGAATCGTTAGCACGCCAAGCAAAGTGCTGAGTTATGAGTTCAGATTCCGTCGTGGTCGACTTTGCCTTTCAGGTCCAAT
>NC_068983.1:96861847-96863047 GCF_001194135.2 Octopus bimaculoides
TATATATATATATGTATATATACATAGGGGCAGGCGTGTCTGTGTGACTTGCTTTCCAACCACATGGTTCTGAGTTCAGTTCCACTGCGTGGCACCTATGGCAAATGTCTTCTACAATAGCATCGGGCCGATCAAAGCCTTGTGAATGGATTTAACAGACGGAAACTGAAAGGAGCCTGTCATATATATATATATATATATATATCATCATTATCATCATGTACCCTTAACGTAGTTCTCGGGGATATTCAGCGTGACACAGTGTGACAAGGCTGACCCTTTGAATTACAGGCACAACAGAAACAGGAAGTAGGAGTGAGAGAAAGTTGTGGTGAAAGAGTACAGCAGGGTTCAATACCATCCTCTGCCTGAGCCTCGTGGAGCTTTAGGTGTTTTCGCTCAATAAACACTCACAACGCCCGGTCTGGGAATCGAAACCGCGATCGTATGACCGCGAGTCCGCTGCCCTAACCACTGGGCCATTGCGCCTCCGTATGTCTAATACATGTTAGCCATACTTCGTTGATAATGGATCCGAAACTGAAAGCGTAGTTAGCATTGCTACTGACATATAAAGTGTTCAATTAAAAAGTTCAAGATTTGTGAAACGAATACAATAAGCCTCCCCAACACTCCGATTTTCTTCAGAAAAGTAAAAAAGGACTGATGTTATTTTAATGGCTACATCTGTGTATTTTTACATGACCGGAAAACTCAAGTATGTTCTTTCTTGGTAATGGACCTTAAGGAAAGTCGAACGTTCATTTCTTGACGTTTCCACTTCCAGTTTTTTTAGTATTATATACATATACATGTATATGTGTGTGTGTATAGTGTGTGTGTATAGTGTGTGAGTGTGTATGCTTTAGTATGTATATATATGTGTGTGTGTGTATGTACATATATTTATATATGTATGTGTGCGTGGGAAATGTTCAATTCGAATGTCCTAGTCTATTGTTTACTCATCGCCTTTCTATGTCTCTCATAGGTTCCATTGTATTCAATCCCAATCTTACTCTTTCCCACTCCATTTCTCTCTCTCTCTCTCTCTTTTTTTTTCTCATTCTCTCTGTATTTCTATTCTCCTTCTTTCCTGACCCTTGCCACTACTCGTGTTTCCATCAATCTACATTTCGAATAGCCCTTTTTTCTCTTCCTTGTTGTAAAAGTATTCTATAGCTATATATATATATATAT
>NC_068983.1:96863716-96865708 GCF_001194135.2 Octopus bimaculoides
ATATATATATATATATATATATATATATATATATACATACATGTATATATGGTAAGAAAATGGAAAGTTGAGGATGTATAGTTTAAACCACCCCTGCGCCTATACATATGGGTATGTTGAGAGAATATATGTTCAGTATTAAGTATTGATATGGCTGCGTGTATATTATTACAAGAATTCTTTTAGAGAAGTAGAATAAATTTAAGAACTATATATTTGCTGCATAAAAATATATTTTATTAATTGACCGACGATGAAACAATCAAAATGTATAATCTAGCCGAATGAAGTTATCTATGCAAGAAAGTTCAGAATTAGGAAATGTAGAAATAACAGCTAAGTGGTGGTTTTCAGTCATGTGACGTAGAGAAATAGACGGACATAGCAACGAAGAAAATGGCTCTGAGTCAAATCGACTAAGAAGCAAAGAGTAGGGTAAGCAAGCTGTTTTTATTAATGGAACGCTAGACATTCTAGAAATTTCTAAGAGAAACGCGAAGTTTCTTGAATAATTAAGAATTACATCGCATGACACAGATGTTTTGAGAAACTTAGTAAAGGGAGATTACTCTATAAAACTTCATACAAGATAGATCATTCAACTATTTAGCTACAGACTACTACACACACACACACACACACACACACACACACACACACACACACACACACACACACACACACACACACACACACACACACACACACACACACACACACACACACACACACACACACACATATATATATATATAATATATACACACACACACGCACAACGTATTTTACTTCCATCAATTGCCTGATGTATTATATATTATATTTTCCATACATCTAAATACAATTTAACGACTTAACATTCAAAGGATAATCGCTTTATCACCTCATCTTCACCCACTCAACGCCTACTGACATAAATAAACCCATTTCCTTCCCATTTTTAAACATTTTAAACCCTTTAAACTTCAAAATGGTCCTTCATAGTGTTTCTGTCTTTTAACTTATTTCTTGTGTTTTGTTTTACCTTTCTTTGAATACTAAACACCGACATAGAGCCACCCTGCATCAAATGAATTGACAACAAATGTCCGATGTAAAATAATTTATCTTTCAAATTTTTGTACTCAAAATTACAATAATTTGGGACCGTTGATTGTGCTTCCTATTTTCTGTCTCTGTGTTACTGCTGTCTTTTTCTTCTCTTCAGCTGGTATCTCCATTAACATCCACGTCTCTCTCTCTCTCTCTCTCTCTCTCTCTCTCTCTCTCTCTCTCTCTCTCTCTCTCTCTCTTTTTCATTCTTTCTCTCTCTCATTCTCTCTCTCTCGTTCTCTTTCTCACACCCATATACATTATTCATTCATTCATTTATACATACATACAATCCCATATATATATACTCATGTTTACACGTACATACATGCAAACATACGTGTGTGCAATTGTATGTATCTATGTATGTAAAAACACACACTAATATCTATCTATCTATCTATCTATCTATCTATATGTGTATGTGTGTGTGTGTGAACGCGCGAAAACACTTTGACAAACAACCGGTTGATTATTTAAACGCATTAAACAAACGATCGATTAGTTGTTTTGATATTTAACCGATTGACTTACAATGATGTGTAAACTAGTGCGTATGTTTATGATTATTAGCGTAATACCCTTCCCAAAACACAACAATATATGCCTATATTGTTGTGTCTTGAGAAGGGCATGGCTGGCGTGGCAAGCGCAAACGTGGTTGTGTGGTAAGAAGCTTGCTACACAATCTGTGTACGACTTTCATAGCCAATATAATGAAATAAAGAAGCTTGCTTCCCAATCACATGGTTCTATATTCAGTTCCCTTGTGTGATACGATACACTTGGGCCTATTAAAACTCTGTAAGTGGATTTGGTTGAAGAAAACTCAAAGAATCCCGCCGTGTATATGTGTGCCTCTGTGTGTGTGTGTGTGTGTGTGTGTGTGTGTGTGTGTGT
>NC_068983.1:96865718-96866858 GCF_001194135.2 Octopus bimaculoides
GTGTGTGTGTGTGTATGTGTGTGTGTGTGTGTATTTGTGCCCCTCACCACCGCCTGACAAACTGGCGCTGGTGTGTTTATGTCCCCGTAACATAGCGTTTCGACAAAGAATCCGATAGTATAAAGTACCAGGTTTTCAAAAACTAAGTACCGGGTTCGATACATCCGACTACAAAATACTTCAAGGCGGTGCTGCAGCATGGCCGCGGTCTAGTGAGTGGAAGAAGTAAAAGACAAAATACACACACACACACACACATACATACATACATATATTTACATACATATATATATACCCACATACACATGCATATAGATACGTCTATCTCTGTAATGTTTATCTTAGTAATCGTTACCATTTAACACTGAGTTTATTTCAGAATCCTTAAAATCTTCCCCGACTTTTAACGGTTCTATCTTTCAATAAGTTTTGTCTTGTGTTTAGTTTTTATATTTCTCTTTACTACCATTTTCGAGATTTCTGCAAAAGAAAGGAAGAAATAGGAAACAAAAAAAAAAAAAAAAAAAAAAAAAAAAAAAAAAGGAATGAAGAGGGGGAAAAAAGGAAAAGGAAAAGAATCAGTAGTCTCTGTCAGCAATATATTCCCACTTTCAACGTGATTCTTAAACTCACAGAATTACACTTATATTCTTTCTTAATAACTCTCTCTCCCTACCCCTCTCTCTTACTGTGTGTGTATGTGTGCGTGAATCTCAGTCCCTCTCCTTCTCTCTCTCTCTTCGTCGCACTCACACACATACACAGACACAGACACACACACACACACACACACACACAGATGCTTCAGTACACACCTGAACAAAATCATCGACTGCCACATTTACAAAGAGAACCTTTCACAAACACACTCAAATTTTATATACGCAGAAAGGCAGACATTTCGATACTCACTCATAGATACATGCATACATACATAAGTACATACATACATAGATAGAATCAAATATACATACACAAATTAGTATATACATATATATATATATATGCGTCTCTGCATTTCTAATGAATAATACATAGTCTATTGACTGTTTTTACTCTCGCTAGGCCACTGGTGGTAAATAAAATTTCTAAAATTTTCTTTGCCACCCTATAATTTATTAATATATATATATATATATA
>NC_068983.1:96867114-96871179 GCF_001194135.2 Octopus bimaculoides
TATATATATATATATATATATATATATATATGCATATATACTACATACATGTACACGGACATACATACAACATACATTCATGCACTCATACATATGTACAGACATACATACAACATTGATACTCACATACATACATATTCACATACATACTACATATATACATACTAAATTCATACGCACATACATATATATATTCACATACCTAATACATATATACAAACCACCACAGTCGCATAAAGACCTTATATGCACACATTTACATGTACACACGTACACACACATACACACATAGAAAGTCGGTTAGACATGGTTACTTACATATCATTACACAGATATGGTCACACAATCACACATTCTTTACTCGCTATGTAACTCCATTTCTGTGTTTTTCTCCACCAATCGGAAGTCCATCTCTAATGAAAGAGTTTGCTATTCAACACGTGGCTGACAGCAGTGTAATCAATTCTGGGTTCGTAGCAGACCATCTTATTTTCTCCTTGTGAACGACCCTGACTCATCTATCTTATTCTTTTAGATATACCAAGCTTACTATTCACCTCCTGAAAACGCAAATCTTATAAGTATGGAGGTATTTACTGGCAGAAACGACTGGAAAATTATCGATTCTACTGATTTGTTCTTAGTTCATACGGTATGATCAAATGGTGATTTGCTGGAGGAATACAAAAACAATAACAACAACAGCCGTGGAAAAGATAACAATAAAAAATAATTGCTAAAAAAAATAATAAAGCGACAATAATAACAACAGGAACAAAATGAACGCTTTAACGAGATAGGATATATTGATGCGAGCAGGAAAAGAATAGAGAAACGGACAGAGAGTGTAACAGTGTGATATGGAAATAGATAGAAAGAGAGAGAGAGAGAGATGGAAGAGAAGAAGAGAGTGGCATACAGGAAGATCTCTCTTTCTCTGTATCTCACTACACACACACACACACACACACACACACACACACACACACACACACACACACACACACACACACACACACACATATATATGTAAAGATATTATTATTAATAAACTAGCAGAGATACCCAGCATTGCTCGGGATTAAAATGGCATAGTTTGTATATAATATATTACAGTTGTGTTGAAGCAGGTAACATGGGAAAGTGCAGCATTGACAACAAGACTTTTGTGGAGTAAATGCTGGGCTAATTCGACTGAGCAACATGCTAATCGTCCGTTTGGAGTATTTCAGGCCGTAAAATGTCATGGAAAATTGGAGGTGGGGGTTATGTGATTTTTGAACGCATCGAACTGCCGTCAGTGGATATACTCTCCTTTGCAGCAGTCGGTGCTGTGTCTAACACGACCCATCATCTGAAATTTTGAGACTTCCGTCGGGTTTGTTGCCCTACATCAGTCAAAGTAAATTTGGAGGAACTGTGGTTGTTCATTTGCGGGTAACAGGGAACCAATGAAGTGACAGACTTGACCTTGAACTTTGACGTCAGCGTAAATCCATGTTTATCTATCTTCTTAGATACACCAAACGATGTCATTTGAAATGCAGAGTTGTATTGTCTGATATTGTTCCGAAAATCCTTTGACTGGATGGAAATGCCTTCTAGAGGATTCATATGAGGTTGAGAAGGAGCTGGTAGTGCTGGCAATGTTAGCTGCCCGTCTGAGCAGCACATACCATTTGTTTCATTTGAAAATTTTAAAGCTCTACATAAACGACAATCTGTGTCTAGCACACCAAGTTGGACAGAGTTATCATTTTTTAAAGAATGGGACGGATCATATCTGAGTGAGACCTCTACATTGTAGCTAGACATGGTAGAAATAGCAGCCAAATCTCCCTCAAAACTCCCTACTGTCTTAATCCGACAATTCTGCCTATTATGTAGTTTGAATGAGAAACTGTAACTAAGGATTAAGATTATTAACCCCAAGATGTTACGCGTTTTAATAGCAATAAATTATTTTCTCTTTTTTGCGTAGCTTTTCATGTCAGCTGTAAAGATGAAGAGGGTTAACTTGGATGGTGTTATGTAGTGGAGATGTTTGATGATTCTATGTGGTGGTTACTTTTGACTGCTTCTTCTCAATAAGGATAATTGATTGATAACGAATCTTAACACAATATATATACAACTTCAAATGGAATTGGACGTCATACGAGAGACAGCATAGCGACGGTTTTGGATGACTGTCATCCTGTGCTCTCCTTGTTGCTAGCGAAATGGTATGTGCCAACTATCTGAGCAACTAGTTGATTTTAATGCAGGGAGAAACAGGACAAAAAGATTACAAAAATTGTGATTCTCACCTTGAAACTAACTATTTTGAAATTTTTTTTAGATTACGCAACACCCCGCTCTGCCATGTATCCATGTTTAAAATTTCAGCGCGATCGGATGAACAATACTCGAGTTATAAGCGCACAAACAGACAGACAGAACGGATTTTATATATTAAGATAATTAAAATATAAGTGGCTAGGAAACATAAAAATAACCATAAAGGTAAAATTATTGATTTAACTTATAACGAAGGGTATCACATAGAACCAGCATTGCTAGAAATAAGAGTCAAAACGACTCAGAAACGCAGTTATCACTTATACACACTGGTGAATTTGAGGAAACGAATAAAAAGAAAACCCAAATTACTATTAGCGAGTGAAAATCACAATTGAAATTTCTAGACGCTCTCATATAACGTGATATCGAACCCTGTGATAGACAGTTCTTATCAGTGAGTATTACTGCCGAGGGCTAAAGATACTCGTGTCACCATGTGTGTATTGAGCATTTGAATGCAGCGGCAAATTCATAACTGACTGAAGTGAATAAAATCATAAAAATATATAAAGATATTATTAATAAATATTAATACAAGTGGCTAGCAAGCATAAAAATAACCATAAAAGTAAAATTATTTATTTAATTTATACTCAATGGTACCAGATAGTACCAATATTGCAAGAAATAAAAACCAAAGCAGCTCGAAACCACAGTTATCACCTATACGCACTGATGAATTCGAGGAGACGCTGCATTCAAATGTTCAATGCACACGCTGCATTCAAATGGTAAATACACGCTCGATTAAATGCTTAACGACGTTTCATTCGTCTTTACGCTTTGAATTCAAATTCCCCCGAGGTCGACTTTGTCTTTCATCCTTTCGAGGCCGCTAAAAGAAGTACCAGTGGAACACTGGAGTACACGTAATTGACCTTAGCCCCATCATGCGCAATTGCTGGCCTTGTACCATTCTTTGAAACACACACACACACACAAACACACACACACACACACACACACACACACACACACACACACACACACACACACACACACACACACACACACACACACACCCATATATATATATATATATTACATTGCTATTCAAATGTACCCGATGTCATCTTTGTCTCTCAACATTCCAAGATGGATGAAATAAAGCGACAGGCAAATGCTGGAGTGGAAGATATCAGCTAGAGTCCCATCCTTGAAAATTGCTAAGCTTGTAGCTAAATCAGAAACGACTGAGCTCTAGTGTCCATTCGTTGTAGTTCATGATATTCCATTATATTATCGCTTTAAATCTCAATATTCATATTATATTGAGCCCTCTACTAAACTGTTTTGCAGAAAAAATGCAAAAGCAATGCATTGCTTCGTGAAAATTACAAGAAATACATTCCTTGGTGTGATATTATTTCTAATATTCATGTCTATCTATCTATCTATCTATCTAGCTAGCTAGCTAGCTACATACACACACACACACACACACACACACACACATATATATATATATATACACATACACACATATATACTCACACATATACACACACATATCTAGACATACACATATACACACACAAACACACACCAATATGTATATATACAATTGTTTATGTATGTATGCATGTATGTGTGTGCGGGTGTAAATAAATATATACATATAAGTACAAATATATATGTATATGTGTATATGAATATATATGTATATGTGTATATAAATATATATGTATATGTGTATATAAATATATATGTATATGTGTATAT
>NC_068983.1:96871189-96871715 GCF_001194135.2 Octopus bimaculoides
TATATATGTATATATATACATATATATACATATTCATACATTTACAAATGCATGGATATGATAAAAAATGATTCAAGCAGCCAAGTGGATCAAAAAACGTATGCGTAATACCAGATTGAGTAACGTTAAACGGATGAGAATTTAAATGCAGTTTGTTAATCGGGATGATAAGAGTGGTAGAGATAATCAAGAATTGTGGTGTAGTAGAACATTTCTAGTTTCGAGCGATAGAATAGATTATCTTTGATTTGGTGGAAGCTAATAGATGGTTTAAAGACAAGATCAGCTAGGAAGGAAGATGTATAGATACAGTAGGAAAAAAAACTTACTATTATTTTACTAAGCTGTGGTACATTATATCTAATGGAGCAGTTAAAAATATCTCAAAGAGAATAACAAGTGGGTGAAATCAAATATACATACACACACATACATATGTGTGTGTGTGTGCACATATACATGCGCACACATACATATATGTATGTAATCTCTCTCTCTCTCTCTCTTTCTCTCTTAATATATATAT
>NC_068983.1:96871725-96875393 GCF_001194135.2 Octopus bimaculoides
AGAGAAAGACAAAGAGAGAGAGAGTGAATAGAAGTTGAGAGAGGCACTCCTGCTTTACAGCTGCCTCAAGTTACGGGATTTTGCACTTACAGAAATTGGAAAGTATGGCTAACTATTTCGCGATACGATCTACATTTTCGCCCTGGCGGAAACTCTTATTGCATAGGTTTAAATTGTGAACATTTTAAATTACACTTTCTTCTTAGCTCAATGGCCACTTGCGTTTTAGTTAAGAATAAGTTATATAGTTAACTATTTGAAAAACTTTCATCATATTACACACATACATGCGCCCACATACACACATGTAAATATAACGTACATTATGTGAACGTACATATATAACTTCTATTTGTCGTAAAGAAAAATTAACATCAGGATTTAAAGTTTCCAAAAATTATGACACTTATTTTGGGGGAAAATGCAGCTGGTGATGTGAAATTAAAGACCCTACACGTGAATCACACAAAATATATGAAGGCTTTTAAGGGTTACACAATGTTTAATCTACCTATGATTTGGCGTTCAAATAAGAAAAGCGTGGATAACTAAGAGCCTTTTCAAAGTGTGGTTTACAAACATTTGTTGTCCTGCAAGATATATTTCCAACTGAGCATTCCCTCTTTTAGACAATGAACGAAGACACCCAGCAAACTTGGATGACTTTTCTGATAATGAGATTATAGAATATATATCCTCAAAAATACAATTTCTTTGCTCCGACTAATGGATTAAGGTGTAGTAGTTAACGTCAAGGTACGTTATTTGAGAACTTTCAAACAACATTTGAAAGCAACTGACAAAGAGAATAAGCCTGCAGTTAGATATTTCTGGAAGAAATTCAACATAATGGATGTTGTGGAT
Organism: Octopus bimaculoides; assembly: GCF_001194135.2. Lineage (NCBI taxonomy): Eukaryota > Metazoa > Mollusca > Cephalopoda > Octopoda > Octopodidae > Octopus > Octopus bimaculoides. Next base: position 96,872,590 of record NC_068983.1, read on the forward strand.
AATATAGCTGAGCCATGGGATGAAGTGAAACCATTAACTCTGGATAATGGTTGGTAAAATATATGACTGGACTGTATCCGTGACATTACAAGTTTTCTTCAAGCAGAAATTTTAAATCAAATTTGGAAAGACATTATGACACTTGCAAAGGATGTAGGATTTGAAGAAGTCATAGATGATGAAATGACTGAGTTGCTAGTGTCCCAGTTTATCTAATGAAGAGCTATGCTGCTAAAATACGGATGAGACAACGGAAGTTTCTCCCACCCCACATAAGTTGACTATAAAAATTATTGTGAAAGGGTTGGCACTAATAAAGGAAGGTCTGCTGGATTTTGCTGATAATGACTCTAATCGTGAACGTGACATAAAAATTACAATGGGAGCTAACAATGAACTCAGTTTCTATACTGAGCTATAGAAAGAGATGATGCGTCATGAACAACAAACAACTTCGAGTAAGATTTTCACCTCTCAAGCATTCGTGAGATGAACAATAAAATAATAAATATTGTCCCTCACCCTCCTAGTAACACTTATTCTACTACAACCTTTGTCACAGTAGTCAACATCTTTTGTGGTATGAACATACTCTAACGATATTATGATTCTTATTAATTCCCAAACGTATTTCCCTTGAAACTTTTTTGTGTTTTTATATGTCTATTTTGTACTCTGTGTGTTTAGAAATAGTTATTTTCATGTACAAAGGTGATCGTATTGCTTGTTCTCTGTTGTTTTCTTGTGCTTTTCGTTTTATTTTGAAAATGACGGTAGGAACGCAATCTCACTTGATATAAAAGTCAATGGGATAATTAATTTCGCATTAAAGAATTTCGTGTTAGGGCCAAATATTCAGGAACGCATTACTTCCCTAAAGAGAAGGATTCCTATATATATATATATATATGTATAGCGACTGCGTGGTAAGAATATTGTTTCCCAACCACTATGTCGCGCACGCATGGTTGTGCGGTAGGCTCAGAGATTCTGGTCCGGCTCCAGCCTGTCGAGATCCAGAAAGGGACCACCACACATGGCGTTGATGGAGCAAGCAATTAATGCTGTAGTCATGGAGTGTTACTACTTGATCAACCCTGTAGATGAAAATGGTGCCCAAATTAGGGTTTACCGACAACGTATGTACGATCATTGGAGAGAAAATGGATTGTTTCAACTCACGGAACAGAGACTATGTGATCAAGCTAGAGCAATAAGAAAAAATTGTTGGTTCACAGAAGTAGAGCTTGAAGTTATCAAAAGCCGGGTCTTGGAAAATAGCAGCAGCGATAACAAGGAAAATACAGTTCTTACTAATAAGGGTAATCGCATAGCACAGGAAAGGAGCAGTGGTAGTTTACTTGATGAGAGACATATAGATGAGCTAAAAGAAGACAATAAAACTAATGGCGACATGACAGATGAACAAAAGGCAATCTACGACAGAATAAAGGCAAGACTTCAGGCGAACGATAGCGGCATTATTTGCAACCTTAAAAAAGTTGATCAATGGAAATTGAACCAAGAAACGAAAAACGTCAATGAAATTCTGAAATACATCAGAACAAACAACACAGAAACAAATATTTGATCAAGGCAGCAAGTATTGTAGTAGCAGAAAACATGGGTGTTGATGTCAAGAAAAAGAAACATAATGGGAGTGACAAAATATAAGATCCATGGTGGAAAGAAGAATCCAGGCAGAGTTAGACATGCCCTCGAAGGAAATCTCTGTGTTAGACCAAAAAGAGAAAGAGGAGCTTAAAAGCTAACAAAAATACAGGGCGCTGAAAAGGAAGTATAATATTAAAAGAAAAGGCCTGAAAGTAGTAATGGAGGAACTCAAGCAGCATCTCGTTGCAAAAAAAGCAAAGATGGTAAGATACGGCCAAAGAATGAAGGGTTACCACCAGAATAGGTTATTCCGAGTAGATCAGAAGAGATTCTATAAAGAAATAAATGGAGAGTGTACAGATGAAAAGTTGATACCAGATAGCATTGAAAGTCAAAAGTTTTGGAGTGACATCTCGAGCAAAGACAAGGAGCACAAGAAGGATGCTGAATGGTTGTAAGAACTGAAACAAACACTAGTCTGTCCAAAACTGGAAGGCCCCGGGACCAGATGGAGTTCAAGGCTACTGGATCAAAAGATTTGGTGAATGTCATGCACGAATAGCTGCACAACTCAACACCTTGTTAAATGCCGACCAAGTAACACCAGAGTGGTTGACATTGGGTAGTACAGTGACGTGCCTGAAAAACATCGAAAAAGGCAATACGGTAGACAATTACAGGCCAATATCCTGTTTGCCACTTATGTGGAAGTTATTGACTAGAATACTCGCAATGTACGAACATCTGGAAAAAATGGAGTCCTGCCACATGAACAGAAGGTTTGCAACCATAAGCGCAGAGATACCAAGGATCAACTCCTGATTGTCAAAACTGTACTTAGAGACTGCAAGAGGAGGAAAAGTAACTTGGCCATGTCATGGATCGACTTATGTAAGGCGTATGATATGATCCCACATTCTTGGATTATGGAGTGTATGAACCTATTTGGTATTGCATCGAATGTTGAGCGATTTGGTAGACAGAAGCTGAAAGAAGCTCGGCGTATATATATATATATATATATATACTCTTTTACTCTTTTACTTTTTCAGTCATTTGATGGCGGCCATGCAGGAGCACCGCCTTTAGTTGAGCAAATCGACCCCAGGACTTATTCTTTGTAAGCCTAGTACTTACTCAATCGGCTGTCAAGCGATGCTGGGGGGACAAACACAGACACACACACAGAC
>NC_068983.1:96875731-96877201 GCF_001194135.2 Octopus bimaculoides
GTGTTTTGTGTGTGTCTGTGTTTGTCCTCAACCCACCACTTGACAACCGATGTTGGTTGTTTACGTCCTCGAAACTTAACTGTTCAACAAAAGAGACCTATAGAATACGTACTAGACTTATAAAGAATAAGTCCTGGGGTCGGTTTCTTCGTCTAAAGGCAGTGCTCCAGCATTACCGCAGTCAAATGACTGAAACATGTAAAATAATAAAAGAAAAGAATATTCTGTTCCATTGCTTACCCTGATATCTAGGGCGGGTTCCACTAGCGTCTTTACTTATGATATTATCTAACTTCTACCTGGCTCTCCTTTCTCTCAGACCCCATCTCTCTGCTTGTAGCCAGAGAACTACATACAGTTCATAAAGTCCTGTGCATGTCTCTTTATTTCGTAGGGCTTTCACTAGGGTGTACGTTGTTCATTATCCTAACTAAATCCGCTGTAAGTATGCTTATCTTATTATTGAGAAATAAAGCCGAGTTCTTGGGAATAATATATTTGGAAGCCATGGGTTTCATATAATAGGAATGGAGGAGTTGAACCTCTGCTTCGTAATCTCTCACCAAAGTTCAGCATCCCGAAATATGTAAGGTGTTCTCGTGGGGGTAATCTATTGGTATCTTGATACTCTGGTAGATAGAGTTACCTACGCGCTAGATACGTTCCAACGCACTCCTCCCGTGTCCTTGATATGACCGCATGGAATTGTTCTATGTAATGAACAAACTCCTAATCTGTGGATATGTGGTATACTCTACTCGTGTGCATCTATATAACTACCTATCACTTTCTCCCGTTTCTCTCTGTCTCTCTTCTTTTCTGTCTTTCTCTCTATGCCTCTCTTTCTCTCTCTATGTGCATGTTTGTGTGTGTCTATATGTGTGTGTGTATGTATGTTTGTATGTATGTATATACACCGACAGACAGACACACACACACAAACACACATACATTCATACTTACATGAACGCACACAAAATAACATACGTTCCTGCATATATTCACGCAAATATTGTGTGGGTGTAACAATTCCATTTCATACACACACATGCATACACACACACACACACACACACACACACACACAAGCACACACAAGCACACACACAAACACACATACTACTCACATACGCGCATGGACATATACACACGCATACACCCTTCACGTCTCCATAATACAAGAAATTCGAAAGATGAATTGCCCATACCCCGGCCTTGCCCTCTGCTCTGCTCCGGCATCTCTAGTCATAACAATTGTATTGAAACATAGAATGCAACACGGCAGGAGAACATTAAGATGTTGTTAAGTCGATAAATATAATATTATGGAAAATATATGCAAAAGCCTGGCGTTGGTAGGTAGCTGTCGCGTTCTGTAAGATTAGAAGCCATAAAAATTCTAGCATAGAATATAGAGACAGATATATACATACCTACATACATACATACATATATATATATATATATATA
>NC_068983.1:96877887-96880635 GCF_001194135.2 Octopus bimaculoides
CTCTCTCTCTCTCTCTCTCTCTCTCTCTCTCTCTCTCTCTCTCAAACATACACATGCATACAGATATACGTAACCACACACATACATATGCAAACACTGTTTTGTATTACATCACGCATGTACCCATACGCACACATTCACATAAAAAACATGCACGCACGTATGTATAAAAACATACACGCATATACATACACGCATAGAAACACTTACGTAAAATACTCACATACACGCACGCATACGTAAACACACGAACGATAAAGAAACGCATAGAGAGTGAGTGATAGTGAGAAAGAGAGAGAGATAGGGAGAGAGAGGGGAAGAGGGAGAACGAGTTAGAGAGATTGAGAGAATGAGAGCGAGAAAAAAATAAAAGATAGAGAGAGAGAGAGAGAGAGAGAGAGAGAGAGAGAGAGAGAGAGAGGGGGGTAGAGAAGTACGTCTACACAGAGCTTTAGCAAATCGTTAAGAAGATCGATTACAGGGTAGATAAATGGATAGCTTATGTTGGGATGAGGTGGAGAGTACCGGGGAAAGGAGAAGAGGAAGGTGTTGTGACGGGGTAAGGATTCAGGGTGGAGAAGAAATGGAGTGAAGTGAAAAAGTAAGAAAAGGTTTAGGGGTATGAGTTAAGGTGGGTTGCGTGAGAGTTTGGGATGGAATAAAGGGACTCATGGGAAGGAAAATGGCAGCCTGAACATTCGCTAACAGACATGATGGTGATGGTGATGATCAGTGGAGGTGGAGGTGATGGTTGCAGTGTTAGTGGTGACGTTGGTAGTAGTGATGGAGTTGGCGGTGTTAGTGGTGGTCTGGTGGTGGTGGTGGTGGTGGTGGAGTTAGTGGTGATTTTGTTGGTGGTGGTGTTAGTAGTGACGGCGGCGGCGGCGGCGGCGGTAGTGTTGGTGGTGATGGCGGTGGCGGTGTTTGTTGTTTTGGGTTTCGTGGTAATGTTAACAGAGGCGTAAGTCAATGGTGGTGGTGCTTTTGGTTTCATGGCGATAGCTGGAACTGTTTAACCTAAGGTCATTATTCCTGATCGAGTCACCAAAGATGAAGAAAATTTGTTGTCCAAACGTGACAATCTCTTTAAATAAGATGTTTTCCTTTTATTGAGAATGTAGGGTTAGATTTGAGGGAAATGTGGCTGACTATTTCAAGCAGCTCGAACAACCACATAAAGGCTCCCTGACTGGAAGCACTGTTCTTGGCGGAAGTTCTGTTGATGACAGCAATTCAGGTAGTTGTTTACTCAATAGCAATCACTATGGATGGTGTCGTTTAACTTCAAATCATTCCTGATCTACTTGAATAGACTTATAGTCTTCAACGATCAAGCACATCTATTGTGCAACTGTGGCACTCAAAGTTATCTGTTTTTGTTTTCTTGAGATGGCAGGGTCAGATTTGGAGTAACCTTGGTTGCTATTTCAAGCAGCTCATGCACTCAAATAAAAGCTCCTTGACTGGAAGGGCTGGTGATAACAGAGGTTCTGATGATGATAGCAATTCAGGTTTAATATCAAAACCTCAAATAATTCTTGATTGAGTTAAGTAAACCCATAGTCACAAAGATCAAACAGATCTATAGTTCAACCGTGACAATTACTTAAAATTATCTTAGGAAAGTAGGGTTAGATTTGGGAGAAACTTGGTTGCTATTTCAAGCGGCTCTAGCGTTCATGTAAAATCTCCTTGATAGCAAGGACTATTGTTGGTGGAGGTTTTTGTTGGTGATGGTGCTGATGATAGCAGATACATCTAAGCAGTTGGTTGCTTAGATGTATCGTTAAAGTGTTGGACTAAGTACTTAGTGGTATTTCTTCTGCCTCTTTACGTTCTGGGTTCAAATGCTGCCAAGATTAACTTTTCCATGAAGAAAATCTGTAGTCCAAACGTGACAATCTCTTAAAATTAAATATTTTCCTTTTATTGCGAATGTAGGGTTAGATTTGAGGGAAATTTGGCTGACTATTTCAAGCAGCTCGAACAACCACTTTTCTTTGCCGATCATACAAGTACCAGTTGCACACCTGAGTTGATGCAATCGACTTACTTCAGTCCATTAAAATATTGCTGGCTTTACGCCAAAGCTATTGTGTTGGATTGTGATGGCTATGGTTTGAATGCAATTTTGTAGCTTTTGAGAACAATAATCTTCCTTACAGCACGAGGGATGTGATTGATAATACTGTTGTTGGTGGTGCTGTTGTGTTGATGAGCTTTGACATGATTACAATGTATGTAAATGAAACTGTTTTAATATTTGATAATGTTGCTAATGGAGAAGGCAGGGGTGATTACATTGGTGTTATGTTGATACGGAAGTTACCTTCATATATTCATCAATGTATGTATGTATTTATGTATGTATGTATGTATGTATCTATCAATCTATCTATCGATCTATCTATCTATATATATATATGCATGTATATATGTATATATGTATATATATATATATATATATATATGATGTGTATATATATATATATATGTATGTATATGATATATATATATATATATATATATATATATATATATAGTTATTAATATTTCTAAGTCTCTCTAAAGGAGACTACGGCAGCGGTACTGGAAATTAATAGTTATCGCCAAGCCAACATGGCAGTCCCAAAATTAGGACGAAATTAGGACGAAAGCTGCCGTGAATTAGCTCCAAGAAGCCATCGCCTCTAGCTAGCTATGTGACACACGAAACCTGTGTCCTTTATAACCTTCGAACAGGGGAGG
>NC_068983.1:96880850-96883466 GCF_001194135.2 Octopus bimaculoides
ATATATATATATATATATATATATATATATATATATATATAGTTATTAATATTTCTAAGTCTCTCTAAAGGAGACTACGGCAGCGGTACTGGAAATTAATAGTTATCGCCAAGCCAACATGGCAGTCCCAAAATTAGGACGAAATTAGGACGAAAGCTGCCGTGAATTAGCTCCAAGAAGCCATCGCCTCTAGCTAGCTATGTGACACACGAAACCTGTGTCCTTTATAACCTTCGAACAGGGGAGGTCAGCAGTGTCCCCCTGCTGGTTTGGCATCTGCAGACTAGACTAGTTTCAGATATATATATATATATATATATATATATATATTTACATATATGCACATACACCTTAATCTCTCTCTCTCCCTCTCCCTCTTTTGAAGAGTGTGTATGGAGTGGGAAGGTGTGTGTGGGTGTGTGCGTAATGGTGTGTGATGTGATTACAATGTGTGTAAGTGTTTATATAGTGGTGTGTGTGGGAATCTGTGTGGGGTTGGTGTTAGATGAAGAGAGGTGGCAAATTGAGACTATAAAGAGCAAAAGATTGAAAGAAGAAGATTAATGCCTGTTCACGGCGAAGGCGGGAGTCCTGATGGCCCCTGTGCAGAGACAGTTCGAACAGAGACAGATGTTGTAGCGAATGACCGGTGAAACGGAAGTGGAGTGAGACTGGGGTGTCATTGTCGAGTGTGATGTCTCGGAGGTGCTCAGTGAAGCGGTGTCCCATTTGATCAATGTAGAAACAAGGACAGAGAGAGCAGGATATGCAGTCGATAACATTACTGGAGGTGCAGGTAAAGGAATCGGTGATGTGATAGGCGGTGGTGCTGGGTCCAAGTGAGGATAATGTTATCGGAGAGTTAGGGGCAGGTGTGACAGCGTGAGCAAAAGTAGAGGAAGTAGCCAGGCTGGGAGGCAGGAGTAGAGAAGAAACTCTGGGTCATGAGGTCACGTAGGTTGTGGGCGCGTTTGAAGGAAGGAGGGAAGGGGTGGTTTAGAGATGATGTGTAAGGTGGAGGAGTTGGTCTGGAGTCGGTGGAAGGCTCAGAGAATGGTGCGTTCGATGGTTAGGTCGGAGTGGTGATACGTGAGGAGAAAAAGGTGGCGGGTAAGAGTAGGACGGGTGCTGCGAGAGAGCAGAGGTACGGTCAACAGATTATGGCCAGGCAAGGGCAATGTGAATAATGGTGAGGAGGCTATCCACGTAGGGTGAAGTGGGTACAGAGAGGCGTTGGGTGCTAGTGTGAATGGAGTGGGAAGGTGTGTGTGGGTGTGTGCATAATAGTGTGTGATGCGATTACAATGTGTGTAGGTGTTTATATAGTGGTGTGTGTGGTGAGGGTACCGAGTTATGCTACGTCATCATATATATATATATATATATATACAGAGAGAGAGAGAGAGAGAGAGAGAGAGAGAGAGAGAGAGAGAGAGAGAGAGAGAGAGAGAGAGAGAGAAAGAGAGAGAGAGAGAAAGAGAGAGAGAGAAATAGAGAGAGAGAGAGGGAGAGAAAGAGAGAGAGAGAGTGAGAAAGAGAAAGTGAGAGAGAGAAGGAAAAAGAAAAAGAGCAAGGCAAAGACAGGAGTATAAACAAATGCATTACATCCATCCATTAAAAAGAAATATATATACGTGTCTGTCTATCTATCTGTTTATCTACCAATCAATATAGCTATCAACGTGTATCTATATTAATATACGCTACGCATAGACTAAATTACAACAGGTATATAGCCCATTGTTTGTATTATAGTGCATTGTTGTACCATTCAAAACTTTTTATTCTATATAAATTTCTGTATCCTATAATATAAAGGCATACACAGGTACACGTCAACACACGCGCGCACCACACACTCGGCCATACTATTACATACACATACGTATACTTAAATGCTCACTCACACATAGATATACATACATACACAGTTTCTCTCTCACTGTCCCTGTTTGCCTGTCTGTCTGCCTCTGTCTGTTTGTCTGTCTGTCTGTCTGTCTGTCTCTCACTCACGCACATACATACATCATTAAACACCTTCTATTATAAAGAGATTCACTGATATTCTCTATTCAAAAGCCACAATCTACAATCTGTTATCCTATAGCAATATGCATATATAACGATACATTTATCATTCACAAATGGCAGTCGTTCCTGTGATAGTTCTATCTCCATTTGATGAAGTGTTCTTGAAAAATGTCACTGCTCAGAGGCAAGGCTTAAACGTATAAGGATACATAGCTTCTTCCTACAAATCTACCCGCCATCAATTCTACGTCATCATGCCTGGTTTTGTTCCTTCTACCTTACAAATTCTCTCTTTCGTGCCGTCTTGTTACTTCTATGACGTATTTCATATCAAACTTATAATACGATAGCTTTTAGCCATTTTCTTGTCATATATGTATATTACGGAGATGTACTTGCATAGCAAGTGAATTGATCTGAGATCGTGTGCTAAAATAAAAACAATTGCAACGTGGAAGATGTTTGTAAGCCATTTAAAAACACACAAAAGACCGTTAGACTCACTTCAACATTTAGATTTAATTTGAGCCAAATATCTAACGGCTTACAAACATCTTCTGCGCTGCAACTGTAAACATATATATA
>NC_068983.1:96883476-96884050 GCF_001194135.2 Octopus bimaculoides
ATACATACATACATACATACATACATACTTACATACATACATACATACATGCATACATACATAGGCGTGGCTATGTGCTGAGGAGCTTGCTTCGCAACCATATGGTTCCGGTTTCAGTCCCATAGCGTGACACCTTGGCCAAGTGTCTCCTGCTATAGCGTCGGTTCGACCAAAGCCGACTGTCAGTTTCAGCATGCACTGCTCTCTCATTCAATAATAATAACTTCATACGTGCTATTCCTGACTGGTTGCACGCGTGTCGAGGCTTCCTACGGAATTTCTATTTGGATATATTTGAGGTACTTATGTGCATTCGTGTCGTTGTGTCTGCTTTTCCGTCGGTATTTGTAAGTATTCCTTTTATTTTCATTTTCAGTGCTCCTCACTGATGAAGGAAAAATTGTTTTGGATTAATCGAGAAATCGAGCCGATACGGGGATAAGTAAATTTTCCAAATTCCTGTTGGCTTGCTTCCTCGTTTCGACACGTGTGTAATTATAATAGTGGAAATATTTTAATGTCGTTAGACGATTTAGCGATTATTTCAATATATATATATTTATTTATATATATA
>NC_068983.1:96884798-96890432 GCF_001194135.2 Octopus bimaculoides
TGGTTCTGGGTTCATTCCCACTGCGTGGCACCTTGGGCAAGTGTCTTCTACTATAGTCTCGGGCCGACCAAAGCCTTGTGAGTGGATTTGGTAGACGGAAACTGAAAGAAGCCCGTCGTATATATGTGTATATATATGTGTGTGTGTGTGTATGTTTGTGTGTCTGTTTTTGTCCCCCCAACATCTCTTGACAACCGATGCTGGTGTGTTTACGTCCCCGTAACTTAGCGGTTCGGCAAAAGAGACCGATAGAATAAGTACTAGGTTTCCAAAGAATAAGTCCTGGGGGCGATTTGCTCGACTAAAGGCGGTGCTCCAGCATGGCCACAGTCAAATGACTGAAAACAAGTAAAAGAGTATATATATATACATACATGCACACACACGTATGTATTTATATATCTATATATGCATGCGTGTGCATGTTCGTATACAGTAGATATCTGTGTGTGCATGTGTGTATACAGTAGATATCTGTGTGTGCGTGTGTATATGTGATTCTTGTATGTACATATGTATGTGCGTACGCATGCGTGTTTGAATGTGAATGTTAATTAACGCCTGTAAGTTTGGGTAGCTGAGAACAGCATTCAATTTACGTTTGGACATAGCTAAATTTTTTCGACACGCCTGCTTGTCTGTCAGCCTGCCTGTCTGTCAGCCTGCCTGTCTGTCTGTCTATTCTAAGTTCTTTATATCATCAGTCCTGTCTATCTTAATTCTTTATTATCAAACGCTGCCGCTGTTGCCCTAACTTCTCTGTGAGTCTCTTCCTACGTATTTCTGAAGTTCCCTATATCAGTATGTCAGTGTATCTGTCAATCATTCTATTTATCTGTCAGTCAAAATGTCAGTTTCACTGTCAATCTGTCAACGGGTGTGTCAATTAAGTCAAGCAGTAAGTAGTCAGTAGTCCGTTTGTTATTCAGTTGGTGGATGTGTATGTAATCTTACCAGCCCGTAAACTTGTTAGTCTGGCTGCTTGACTAACCAACCGACCGACGACCAACGCCAAGTTATGGTGACGTCAGCAGTATGTTTTCTAATTCACCATTCTCCTTTATTCGCCTGTGTAACAAACTCTGGAATTTGATACAACTCTACATAGTACACATACAAACATAGACACACACACACACACACACACACACACACACACACTAACACGTATTATGAATATATTAGTGAAGACAGGGATTTATGAGTTTAAATGCCGCACCCCTTTATATGCACGCACGAAAAAATAAATGTATATAGGCGTGGCTGCGTGGTAAGGAGCTTGCGTCCCAACCACATGGTTCCGGGCTCAGTCCGACGGTGTGGCCTCAGACCGAACACAGCCTTGTGAGCAGATTTGGTAGACGGAAACTGATAAAAGCATGTCATTTATATATATTCTTTTATTCGTTTCAGTCATTTTGACTGCGGCCATGCTGGAGCACTGCCTTTAGTCGAGCAAATCGACCCCAAAACTTATTCTTTGTAAGCCTAGTACTTATTCTATTGATCTCTTATACCGAACCGCTAAGTTACGGGGACGTAAACACACCAGCTTAATCTCACATAACTACCCATTGCTGAGTCTTGAGGAAAAGTTCGCAAAATTGAATGGAGGGAAATTCTTCTCAAAATTAGACCTCTTGGAAGCATATTTACAAATCCAAGTAGAAGAAAAATGCCCACACTTATTAGCCATTGATATACACCATGTCGTATTTAAATTTAAGCAGCTTCCTTTCGGTGTAAAAGTGGCCCCTTCCATATTTCAACAAGTAATGGATACAATGCTGGCGGACGGTGATTTTGCCTATCGCCTATTTAGACGATGTATTAATAAAAAGTCAATCATACGAACAACATATAGGACACGTAAAAGGGGTATTTGAAAAGACAAGAGAATACGGTTTTCTGTTGAGTGAAGAAAAAATACGAGTTCTTTCTGAAAAAAAATTAAATACTTGAGTCAGATAATAGATAAAAACGGATGGAACCGGATCCATCCAGAGCAACTGCAATAAAAAATATGCCCACGTCGAATAATGTGACTATGGTACAAGCATTCTTGGGATTAGTAAATTACTATAAAATTTTTATTCTCAATATACACAATGAACTGTTGATGAAAAATGCAAAATAGTGCTGAACTGACAAATGCCAGAGGGCATTTGACGAATTAAAAGACATTTTAACATCGAACTTAACGCATTTAATCCGAAGCTGGATATTATATTGGCTTCAGATGCGAGTGATTATGGCCCTTTAAGTTTTGAGTTCAAAACTTAAAGGGCCATATCTACGAGGGGCGTTCATTAAAAATTTCCCCTGACCCACTTCCCAAGGACTGGGATAAACGAAACTTGGCATAATTATTAAACTTTCTCTACATAGCCGCCACCAATGGTGATACACTTCTTCCATCGTTTTATGCAGCTGTGAAGACTTCGTCTGTAGAGGTCGGTAGGTTGCCTGTGGAGCCAAGACTTTACCTCGGAAATAAGTTCATCATCATCTGAAAAGTGCTTCCCCTTCGAAAAAATACTCCATGGTTAGGAAGGAGCGGAAGTCAGATGATGCGAGGTTGGGGAATGAAGAAGGATTTCATAGCTGCAGGAGTGTGCTTTCATCTAGGCAACATGCGTATTGTGAACTGAGGTATTGTCTTGGAGGAGGCAGACTCCTTTAGTGAGCATGCCATGCCTCTCTGCTTTGATAGCGTTCCGCAATTTCTGCAGCAGAGAAGTTAATTGTGGTGCACTTTGCCAGAAAATCCATTGTCACTACTCCGCGCTGGTCCCAAAAGACTGTAAGCAACATCTTGCCTGCTGAGGGTTGGACACGAGCCTTCTTTGGAAGTGGCGAGCTATAATGCTTCCATTGCTTCGACAGGTCTTTAGTCTCAGAATCATAGTGGTGGACCCATGTTTCATCATGTGTGATAAGTCTGCCGAAAACGTCCTCTTCGTTTCCTTAGCAAATTGCCAAAAGAGTCTGGGAGCAATTTACTCGTGCCTGTTTCTGAAAAGGTGTGAGCATCCGTAGCTTACTTTGTACCTTCTCGCATTGCTCCGGCCTTACACAACCTTCTTTAAAGTTATACCACACAATGCTTCATCCAAACTACCCCATTCTAATGGGAGAGGTAGTGGTGAGTAAAATGTGTAATTTGTTCTTAACTAAGTTTTTTTCTTCCGTTACTTAGCCCGTCTGTAACGCTGTCACATGATTAGTTGAAGGGAAAGGTGAAGAGTGAACGATAAAGGAGAGAGAGAAAAAGATGGTAATGTGAAGAGTGAGAGAGAAAGAAGGAGAGTGTTGTGTATTAAGGCTATAAAGTTCATAAAGCATATAAAGTGTATATGAAAAGTGCATAAAGTAATCATCGTATTCCAATTTCCTACACATTACAATGATTAGCGGATGAGCGACTATCTTTTGATACAGGCACAACACAAGCTACGCTTTCAAGTTTATTTTGGATAAAGTTTTCACAAATAACCCGATAAGTTTACCATTAATTCCGTGAAATATTCACGGGACCCGCTAGTAAGTAATAAATTTAATTTATATAAGTAACAAATAAAATAATTTTTTCATTGAGATGTCGGTAAAAACAGAAATTATATGCACCCAAGTTTAATGTAATATCTCGAAACTTTACTATACGAAGATTAATATAACATATTGTATACGCGAGTGAGTGAGTACATATATACGGTAGTCAAATTTCTTCTGACTAGTTGTATTGTGCGTAGATAGTAGAAATGAGTCGACTAACTAAAGTGTCTAGACGAAAACAAAGCAGGTGAAGGAATCTGGTTAAATCTTTTGAATATGATGGATACGAAGAGGCAATAGAGGCTGAAGACGTCTCTTTAATTTACACAGCTAAATAGCAAAATACAAGTTAGTTTGGCGTTTGATAAATCACCATTTGTTGCTATTGTTTCCATTGTTACGCCATTTGAGCAGGGTGAAAGAAGGACGATGTGTGTGTGCGTGCGTGTGTGTGCGTGCGTGTGTGTGCGCGTGTGAATATATGTGTGAATATATGAGTGAATTTATCTGTACGTATTTGAATGACTGCTCAAGTAAGAGAAATGTGATTGGGAGAAATAGAGTATATGTGAGAAAGTGAGAGAGGGAGAGAGAGAGAGAGAGAGAGAGAGAGAGAGAGAGAGAGAGAGAGAGAGAGAGAGAGAGAGAGACAGACAGACAGACAGAGACAGAGACAGAGGGAGACAGAGATAGAGAGACAAGCAGACATAGAAAGAAAAGTAGATAGTTAGATAGAAAGACAGATAGAGAAGGAGAGAGAGAAAGAGAGAGAGAGAGAAAGAGAGAGAAAAAGAGAGTAAGAGAGAGAGAGAGCGAGAGAGAGAGAGAGAAAGAAATAGAGAGGGAAAGAAATAGAGAGAGAGGGGAAAGATATAGAAAGATAAACAGAGTGAGGAAAGTAGTGTAAGAAAGAAAGAGAAGGAAAGAGACGGAGATAGGAAAGACGAATTTTGCGTTTAGCTTAAAACTTGTGAGACAATAAATAAGATTGCGCAGAGAGGAAAGCGAGAAGAAACCCAAGCCATGAAATACGCAAAGAAAACTGGCTGAAGGAATGAGGGTGGGATGAAGGAAACATTAGAAGAAAAAAGCAAAAAAGGTAAAGAAAGAATTTGAGAAAGTGTATTGCGGTGAGAGATAAAGATGGATTGATATAAGAGGAAGAAGAAAGGTTTATACGCTATGAGACTTATTATATCTACATATCTCTGTCTCATATGTCATCTAAATTTTGTCATATAACTCATCTTCATCGTAACTCATCTCTTAACTACGCGGAGGAAGTTGTTGATTCGTCATAACGAAAGAAAAATGCAGAAAGTATTTAACGGAAGCCAGTCGGAAAACACCCGATTCTGTGTTCAGATCATGAAGTTGTTAAGCGTTTTGCCTTTTTATCCCTATAGAAGAGGAAATATAATATACTGGAGTTACGCATGCGCACTTCCACACACACACACATATTTATATAAACACGCATATATGCGCGCATATGTGTCTGTGTGATAAATGCCCCACTTCGTCCCACTTGTTTTGGAGCCTCTAAAAATTTATTTGAGTGCTGGGTTTCTTCCTGTAAGTCAATGTGAGATCGATAAGTTGCATGTCTCTCCCATAAGTACTAGTGTGCTGAGCTAAACTAACAACAACGTACTAAAATACTTAGCTACAAACAGAATTTCATTCAAAAGCAGGCATGTATTACATAACTACTCCATTCGATCGAGAAATAAATTATTTTAAAATATTTATCTTATTATATTTGGAAACTGACAGAGAATGAATTGATATCCTTCTCATAACTTGATCCCTAGATGAGAAACTGCACTCTGATACATATATATCCAAAGGCTGGAATGCATTTTCTGAACTAGAATCGTAAAAATCTGGTCTAAATGTTCAACAGTAAATGAATGGTGTCTACATGGTATGTCGAAGACGCCTAATGATGCAAAAATACGAGTCCATAGAAGTAACTTGCTTCCGAAATATAAATGAATATAGAGATCAGATTATCTTTTCCTTCTAACACACACACACACACACACACACACACACACACACACACACACACACACA
>NC_068983.1:96892047-96892961 GCF_001194135.2 Octopus bimaculoides
ATATATATATATATATACATATATGCGACGAGCTTCTTTTAGTTTCTGTCTACCAAATTCATTCATAAGGCTTTGGTCACCTCGTGGCTATAGCAGAAGACACTTGCCCAAGGTACTATGCAGTAGGATCATATATAATTGAAAATATTTGGAGTCAGCAAAAAAGAGTACCGTTGGACATTTATTTTCAATCACTACAATTGTTTCTGCGAAACGTATTTCTCCTGGCGTCTAGATACTTGATTAGGTAACCGTTTTCCTGCATTACGAGATCTAGTTGTGTTCCCTCATGCGATATATAAATATTTTCTCCGCAAATTCAAATTCTGGGCTTCTAACTGTTTATCAAACAGTTTGCCAAAGATTCTTCAGCAACAACAAACCTTGATAAACTCTGTGGTTACTACTAACTCCAGGCCACGACAGACAGAGAGGATGTTCTTGAAGCTGAGAATTTGAACTTACGGTGATAATATTTACATATTGCATGAAGAAACACAACTAGATCTCACAATACAAGGAAACGGTTACCTAATCAAGTACCTGCACGCCTGCATGCCTTCGTTGCGTAGAAACAATTGTAGTGATTGAAAATAAATCTCCTAGCGTACTCCTTCTTGTTGACTCCAAATTTTTCAATTATCTATTCACATACGAGAGAAGCCCAAACGCAAACCTGGAAGTACGTATAATACTACTACTGGATAGCAGAGGGTAAAATCTGAAGGTGGACGGACATTGTACTGTACTCTACTACGTTCTTAACAGAATATAGCATGACTATATATATATATGTACATAGAGAGAGAGAAAAGGGATATATATATATATATATGAAAAATATTTCAGTACAAATGTATTATATTCCAGTTAATCGGTGCCTTGTTTTACCACTCTTCTGAATTTATATATAT
>NC_068983.1:96893353-96894559 GCF_001194135.2 Octopus bimaculoides
ACACACACACACACACACACACACACACACACACACACACACACACATGTACATGTGTGCTTGTATATCAGTATGTAAATATATAAGTAC
This sequence comes from Octopus bimaculoides, assembly GCF_001194135.2. Classification (NCBI taxonomy): domain Eukaryota; kingdom Metazoa; phylum Mollusca; class Cephalopoda; order Octopoda; family Octopodidae; genus Octopus; species Octopus bimaculoides. The sequence continues at coordinate 96,893,444 of NC_068983.1, forward strand.
TACATTCTACAATTACTTCTGTTACTTTTTTCCTAATGTTCTTTCACGCTTATAATCGTTTCCCGCTGCAGCTGCATAATTTGCCTACAAGAAAAAGCAGTTCTCCCCAAACTATCAGCAATTTTCAAACATGTTAAAATTTCCAGTTTTACACTGAATGCTGAATATATGAAATTTGTCAGTCGTATATAGTATATATGTTTCATTACTAGTTATTGTTTACTTCAGTATTTTTGTTGTAGATAAGGAAAGAGACGTTATCATTTGATCTCCTACAGGGAATATTTCATACTATTATTTTTCATAGTACGAACTCATTTATTTTATTTGTCATGTGCATCTGGTTTAGATAACAAATCTTCTGAAGTTTTCCTTCAATACAATTTATTTTTGTAGAGCAAATCGTTGCATCATTTAAGAAAACTTTATCAGTAAATATTAGAATATATTATATATATTAAATTCATGTATTTATTAGCAATAGCTCATGTTATCTAGAAACTCTTTGATCATATGTAGTTCGGAGTTGAAGACTTCAATATATCCGGAAAAATTTAATACATAAATAGAGGCAATGTTTAATGACAAAAGACTGTTTTTATGTATTGAAAGATTGTTGCTCTTGCTATACATGTAAAATAGTAATACATATATCTCATAAAAGCAGAGGTAAAATATATATGTTATTGTTTCTTTTTAGCTTTGCTGTTAACATGGCTAAAGCATGTATTTTGTGTGATGAAGATGTTCTAATATATATTTTATACATTATTGCCGAAGGTTCTTCCTGGAATCCTTTCAACTTAGTTACCAACACTTTTTCTGTTTTATTATTCATATGACGACAGATCAAGAACAGTAATTCCGAATTCCGAATGCGAGCGTACACACAAACACACGTATACACATAATGACATGTGTGTGTGTGTATCTATTTGTATATTGATATATGTATGTAAGCATGTATACGTACATATATAAGTATATATATATGTATATATATATATATGTATATATATATATATATATACATATATATATATATGTATGTATGTCTGTCTGTCTGTATGTATGTATGTATGTATGTATGTATGTATGTGTGCGTGTACCTATGTA
>NC_068983.1:96894690-96896019 GCF_001194135.2 Octopus bimaculoides
TATATATTTATATATATACATTATATATATACACACACACATATATATATATATATATACATATATATATATATGTATGTATGTCTGTCTGTCTGTATGTATGTATGTATGTATGTATGTATGTATGTGTGCGTGTACCTATGTATGGGTAGAGACACGCATATTTTATGCTTGAATGTATATATATAAATTTGAAAAGAAAAGAATTGCTATACTAACTAAGCAAGAGAATAGGATGTAGCTTGAAGAACGGTTCCGTTAAATAATCAGAGAACTATTCTGTTCCAGACAATGAATGATTCCAACATGGATCAACTCTTTCACATCTATATGTAAATGCTATTGACAAAGCATACACGTATACTCACACACATGCGCACACACGCAGACCCTCCCACTCACACACACGGCAATATGAATATGTACATAAGACATAAATACATGTGCGTGTATGCATGTAGGAGAGCTTGTCTGTGTTGTATGTGCATTTGCTTATGTATATATATATATATATATATATATATATATATATATATATACACGTGCGCGCGCACTCATATGTGTGTGTGTGTGTGTGTGTGTGTGTGTGTGTGTGTGTGTGTGTGTGTGTGTGTGTGTGTGTGTGTGTGTGTGTGTGTGTGTGAAAAGCACAAAGGTCGGTGTGTCTGGCATTAGTGAGTGGTTATTTGCTTGTCGAATATTGATGAAAACTAAGAATGATGGTGAGAGATGTTATTCGACACAAAAGAGACAGTGTGATGCGGAGCGAGATAGATATTGAGATATTTCGAGACAGATATATTAAAAGAGAGGAAGCCAGCTTATTAACAAAACGCTGCTGTCTGTAATCAATCACTGATTACTATCAATCACGTCAACAATACAACATGAAAAAGAGCACAACTTTGCGGTTTATTTACGTTAGTTTGTTTTAGATGCTAGTTGCTGGTTGTATGGGTGGGTGTGATTAAATACTTCCGTGCGTATGTGTGTGTATGTGTGAGCATGTGCATGCGTGTGTGAGACAGAGAGAGAAAGAAAGAAAGAAAGAAAGAGAGAGAGAGACAGAGAGACAGAGACAGAGAGAAAGAGAAATAGAGATAGGGTATGTACGTGTGAACGTTTGTGTATGTGTGTTTTGAAGAAATGTATGTTTTCTTTATATTTGATTGCATATCTGCAGTTTTTCTTGCAGTGTACTTCAAAGTTTGTATGCGGCGTATCACTTTGACTGAATGAATCAGTGTAAATAGATTTCCTACATATGTATGCATGCATGTATGTATGTATGCACTTTTGTATGTATGTATGTATGTATGTATGTATCTT
>NC_068983.1:96896417-96897918 GCF_001194135.2 Octopus bimaculoides
TGTGTTTTTGTGCGCATGTGTGTGAGTGTTTGTGTATATGTGCGAGCCTGTGTGTGTATGTATGTATGTATGTATCTATGTGTGTGTATGTATATATATATATATATATTCATATATAACAGTGCAGCAGCTATTCTATTAGTTTACATGCGCAAGTGTGTAATTCTACTAGTTTCGCATATTACATATACATATATTTGTGCCTGTGGCATTTTTGCATTGATACTTGTTCATATTATGTACGTAAATTGTAGTCGTCTGATTCCACATGTATACACCCACGCACCTCAGTTTTCTATACACGAGTGTGTGATTATATGCATACGTGACTGAGTAAGAATGTACAGAAGCGTGACACTCTGTCTGTCTGTCTGTCTTTTTGTACATATGTATATATGAATGTATCTATATACGTACGTATGAATGTATGTATATACGTATGTATGTGTGAATGTATGTATGTAAGTACGTCTGATTGTTTATGCGTATGTTTGTACCAAGTTTGTAATCGCCATGTTTTAATGTATCTTATACACCTTTCTGTCAAAGAATGGTGTCTATAAATAGGAAAACTAAACTGTGTATGTATATGTATTGTTTAGTACGCGTGTATATGGTGATAATGTATGGTGCGTATGCATCACTTTGTGAAACTTATGTGTATGAATTCCTTGGTATGTTAGCGTATATAATAGCAAGTATATATGTAACTCAGTTCGTATGATACAAACTGCGTATATGGTGCCGTTAATATATTATCTGTGTGTATACATATATGTGTATGTGTTGGCAAAAATGTATAAGTAGAGACATGTGTATACTCGTACGCATGTATATGTGTTTGTATGTTTTCATGTTTTTATATGTGTACGTTTATGAATGCCTAGAACAGTGTGCGCATATGTTTGCATAATCACATGTTCGATATTGTATGTTCGTCTCTAGGTTGTTTATATACAATATATGTGTAGGCAAATAATCTGTCTCTACGTACACAAATCGCTCTGTTTGTAGATAGCTATATACGCATAATTTGTATATGAGTATGCATTCACGTACGTATATACGAAGATTACTATATGTATGTATTCCAGTATGCTTATCTATGTTTTTACGTATGTATGCCATGTGTGTATATGTGTATGCCGTGTATAAATATGTGTGCGTGTGTGTTTTCATACCTTCACACTCCCTCCTTCATCTTGCCTGTCGCTATTATATCCCACAGCTCATTTATCACCGACAGCTTATATTTTCGCGCCATTTCTGATAGTTTCGCCTCGTCGCCACCCATCGCTGTTTTCAATATTTTTATTATTTTCCAACTACTGTTCTTGTTGTTGTTGTTGTTGCTGTTTTTCTCTGCCATACTACTACTACTACTAATACTACCACCACCACAACTACTACTACTACTACTACTACTACCACCACCACCACCACAACTACTACTACTACTACCACCACAACAACAACAACTACTACTACTACTACTACTACT
>NC_068983.1:96897947-96898830 GCF_001194135.2 Octopus bimaculoides
ATACTACTACTACTACTAATACTACCACCACCACAACTACTACTACTACTACTACTACTACCACCACCACCACCACAACTACTACTACTACTACCACCACAACAACAACAACTACTACTACTACTACTACTACTACCACCACAACAACAACTACTACTACTGCTACTACTACCACAACCACCACAACAACAACAACAACTACTACTACTACTACTACTACCACCACCACCACCACCACCACCACAACTACTACTACTACTACTACTACTACTACTACTACTGCTGCCGCTGCTGATGTTGCTGCTGCTTCTGTTGTCATATTGTTGCTGTTAGTGTTTGTGATGTTTTTGTTGTTGTTTTTGTTTGTCTGTAGTTCGACTGATGTTGTTGCTAGTGTTTCCGTTATTGTTGTTATGGTTGTTGTATTTGGTTGTGTTGTTCGTTTTAATGTCTCTTTTATTTTTTTATTGTTGCCAGAATTTTTTTTTTCTTTTTTTTTAATGTTACATTTTCCGCTATATTTATTATATTAAAGAAAATGTTGGAAAAAGAAAGTCAAGAAATAGGAAGTGAAGAAGAAGGAGGGGGAAGAAGAGGAGGAAGAGAAGAAAACATTATGAAGGAGGAAAATGAGGAGAAGGAAAAGATGAAGAAGGAACAGGAGAGGGAGAAGAGAAGAAGAAGAAGAAGAAGAAGAAGAAGAAGAAGAAGAAGAAGAAGAAGAAGAAGCAGATGGAGGTAGGGGAGGAACAAGAGGAGGATAAGAAGAAATGAAGAAAGAGAAAGGGGAGTAAAATAAGGAGGGAGAGGAGGAGAAAAGAAAAAGAAGACTGTCACATTAAACCATTAACAATGTAACTTACTAGATCATTCAAACTACATA
>NC_068983.1:96899180-96900318 GCF_001194135.2 Octopus bimaculoides
CACCACCACCACCACCACCACCACCATCATCATCATCCTCCTCATCATCATCATTATTGAAGCATAAACAAGCTAAAATATAAAATATGAAAAGAAGAAAAAGAAAAAAGTGGTCTTTACTGAAACAGTTTTCGAACTATGGACTGAAGAGTGAAGTCATTTTGGTTTCAAAAGAGCAAAAGAATGCATAAAAAATATCCATCCATCCATACATCCATCTATACATGCATACATACGTGATGGCTACAAACTCGCGTTCGAATATTGCCATCGCCTGATCGAAAGTCCCACACATGCGAAGGCCATTTTTGCGATAGATCTTACTTTGTTTTTTAAGCGATGCCTGTGCATGATGATTTTATATAGTGGGGAAAAGATTGCACAAATTCATCCCCACTCTCTGAACATGGACGACAGAAACTCGAAAAGGTTGTACTGGGTACATGTTGCCAGTAGCGCCCAAGAGCGATCTGACATACATAAATACATACATACATGCATAGATGCATACATATAGAAAACCCCTTGTTATTGAATACGTATATAAACACAAGGAATATTGGCGCAACATTTCGATCAATAACTCTTCAAATGCAAACATAACAGGTTAGATATTGTTTGAGACAGACAAGAAAAAATATGCCCAGTTATAGAGGTCAGTTGCCCTGCTGATGAGAATATCTTTAGAAAGTCAAAGAAAAATAGGATAACTAGGGTCAACCACTTTAAACCATCAGCTTCAGTAGCTAGATTATAAATTCATAGTTATACCAATAATAATCGGTGCACTTGGTACTGTGAATATATACCTTGAAAACCTCTGGGGCATCACCTTAAAAAACTTTAATCGAACACATCGACCTCAATACTCTTTTAAAGCCTTTTATCATCTAATTGTGTCCAACTGCTAATGTTACAGATATGTAAACTCACCAACACCGGTTAACGATCGGTTGGAGGGGGGGGGGCAAATATGAACACAAAAACACACATATACATACGCATCTATATACACACATACTAGTATGTATACGACACGTTTCTTTCAAATTCCGTCTACCAAAATCCACTCGAAAGATTTTGGTCGGCCGTGGACTGGACCCGGAACCACGTGGCTGGGAAGCAGACATCTCACCAC
>NC_068983.1:96900598-96902055 GCF_001194135.2 Octopus bimaculoides
ATGGGCAAGTGTCTTCTACTGTAGCCTCGGGCCGACCAAAGCCTTGTGAGTGGATTTGGTAGACGGAAACTGAAAGAAGCCCGTCGATTATATGTATATATATATATGTATGTGTGTGTGTGTATATGTTTGTGTGTCTGTGTTTGTCCCCCAACATCGCTTGACAACTGATGGTGGTGTGTTTACGTCTCCGTAAATAGCGGTTGGGCAAAAGATACCGATAGAATAAGTACTAGACTTCCACAGAATAAGTCCTGGGGACGATTTGCTCGACTAAAGGTGGCGCTCCAGCATGGCCGCAGTCAAATGACTGAAACAAGTAAAAGAGTAAAAGAGTATAGATAGATAGATAGATAGACAGATATAAATGTGTGTGTGTGTGTGTGTGTGTGTGTGTGTGTGTGTTTGTGTTTGTGATCCGTTGTGTGTATGTGTCCTTCACCACCGCTTGTCAACCAGTGTTGGTGTGTTTATGTCACTGTAAGTTAGCGATTCGGCGAAAAGTTTGATATAGTTAGAGTACCAAGGCTTTAAAAGCATATATCTACTGGGGTCGATTAGGTCGACCAAAATTCTTCAAGACTGTGCTTCAGCTTGGCCGCAGCTTAATGACTGAAACAAGTAAAAGCTAAAAAGGACACACGCACACATACAGTAATCCCTCGCCATATCGCGGTTCACCTATCGCGGTTCACCTATCGCGGTTCACCTATCGCGGTTTATTATTTAAGCTTGCGTCGATTTCTCCGTGGTAAAATAAATATATACAAATTATAAAGTAAGAAAAAAAATATGCAGTATTTTTTCTACTTCGTAAATTTTCAACTATCGCGCGTAGTTTTGGATGTTATACACGCGATAGTCGAAGGATTACTGTATACATATGTATACACACACACACACATGCAGCTCATGAACAATCTCCGCTATCCAGATTTTTGTTCTTAATACTCTTAGCTCAGTACGAGTTGTAAACATGTACTAGCATTTCCTCAACTGCCTTCGTTCATTTCCTTTTTGGTTATATGTTAAATACCTCTTTTGTCTCCTTTGTGTGTGCGTGTGTAACTGCCAATCTGAATCTGTATGCATGTATGCGTGTATATGTGTGCATATGCGTGCGTGTGTATGCGCCTGTCTGCACTTGTGTCTGTGTTTGTATGTGTGCAAGCGATTATGTGTGTGTGTGTGTGTGTGTGTGTGTATTTGTTAACCGTTGCCGTCGACTTATAAAAAGAAAACTAAAAAAAAAAGCAAAAAACACTAGGTTTCTCTCCATCAATCTCGCCAACAACCTAGCCAGCCAGCCAGTCAGCCAATCAGACAGGCAACCAATCATTCTAGGGTCGTTCTTAGAGCATGCTGTGAGCCGTAATTGACCAGCTAATGAACTTATTGCCCACGGGGCCATTTAGAAAGTTTAGGCAGCCAGAAGATTTCATATATATATATATATA
>NC_068983.1:96902473-96904693 GCF_001194135.2 Octopus bimaculoides
AAAAAAAAAAAAAAAAAAGAAAATCCTCAACAATAACAATAACGACAGTATCAAAATGTTTGCGTTTAAATGAGTTGATAGCTTCAACTCCGGTTAAAAGTCGCCTGGAGCTGACAGCTGTTCATAGCTTTAGGGCAAACTTATAAAAATAGACCCATTGAAATTACTCTTTCTACAATTGTCACCTTCATTTATTTTACGGTTCACTCGCTCTTTTTCTGTCATCCAATGATTCTTCGCTTGCTCTTTTCACTGATATATGTTGTTACTGTCATTGTTGTTTCTGCTGCTGCTGTTCCTTCTGTGTTTCTTGTGTTAGGTGTTATTGTCTAGCGAGCTAGCGTTGAGATAATAGTTACTGCTTTTTTTCTTCTTTCATTTCATGCGATTGTTGTTGATTTGGTGTTGTTGTTGTTGTTGTTGTTGTAGCTGATGTTGTTGTTCCTTGTTATTGCAGTTATCGCAATGTTCCTTATAAGCCAGCTTTCTTCATTTCAAGTATTTATGAGTTGACGGAAATAGCCATAACACCTTCATCACATCGTGCCCCACTCTCTCCCCCCTCTCTCTCACTCCATTATCTACTATTATAGTTTCCGCTCAATCAAACACATGAAATATTTGTCTCACGTACCACAGACGGGATCTCTGGTGGATTCAACCTTGTTACCCACAACATTAGCAGAGCCTGCAACCATGTCTTCCATGAGAATATACCAGCTAATTTGATCGCTGATTTCCATATCCGGCTCTATCATAATGTGTGCTAATGGGTTTCTTCTATCAATATTATATGTATGTTAAGGTTAGGTTATGCCTCTCGCAGTCTTCCAGTCCAATGCTCATGGTAGTGTCCATCACTTCTTAAACATCCACACACAAACGTTCTCCAAGTGTAAACTAAACATCTTACGCTTGAGCTGCTGGGATTCCTTCAGCAGGGACAATGAGAGCATCCTTTAATTAGAGTCTCATCACCTAATTTCCTTCCACAACACAAAAAGACGATCTCTACAGATACCGAAGAAACAATATTACATGTACAGTAAGGTGGTGAGTTGGCAGAATCGTTAACACGCCGGCCAAAATGCTTAACGGTATTTCGTCTGCCACTGCGTTCTGAGTTCAAATTCCGCCGAGGTCGACTTTGCCTTTCATCCTTTCGGGGTCGATAAATTAAGTACCAGTTACGCACTGGGGTCGATATAATCGACTTAATCCGTTTGTCTGTCCTTGTTTGTCCCCTCTGTGTGTAGCCCCTTGTGGGCAGTAAAGAAATAGAAATAGGTATTTCGTCCATTTCTACGTTCTGAGTTCAAATTCCGCCGAATCGACTTTGCTTTTTGTCCTTTCGGGAGTGATAAAATAAGTACCAGTTGAGCACTGGAGTCAATGTAATCGATTTATCCCCTCCCCTAGAACTTGTTGGCATTTTTCCAAAATTTGAAACTAATATTACAACTTTATTTGAAACTAATATTATACTATATATCATTGAGCATTCTCTATACACATTAATAAGTCAGAGCTAAAACCTTCACAGTAGCTGCGAATGCTACGAGTAATAATCTCTAATGATCTTTTATGACAAGTTTAAATATATCAAATCTACGTCTAAAAACTAAGCTTCTTGAAGTTGAGAAACATATCAATCTTGATTTACTATTTATTAATCCTGCAAAATTTGGGCAAGACCTACATTTTGATAAGCCCATTTATATGTGACTAAAATGCTTCAACACTGAAAAGCACCCTACACGGCATCTAAAAGAAGTGATAATTCAGTCCACTTCATTCACAGACTAAAAAAAGGCGTTTTTTGCTTATTTCTATATCTTCTGCTGTCAGGACATTGTTACCTAATCCCCTAATTTAGCTAGTTCAAAACTCATTGCATGCAGGCTGTCAGATGTACATATCTCCTCTTCTTTTTATTGACCCTGGTGTGTCTCACTGCACCAATCACATTGCTCCATAATATTTCTCAAGAACTACGAACTACTAAAATTCTGATCCTACTTGTCAGGTTGGTTAGCAACTAAAGGAAAAGTTCTGCAGACATCAAACTACAGAAGTTCAAACTGAGTCGCGTGGGTAACAAGGTCACCGGTGTCGAGGGCGTAGTAGTGATAGTAGTAGTCAAGCTGACGGTCTTTTGTTTCTGAATAATTAACTGAAAAGGTGAATTTAAATGTCTCTTTACTTTTCTTTCTGTATATA
>NC_068983.1:96905234-96908055 GCF_001194135.2 Octopus bimaculoides
ATATATATATATATACATATATATATATATATATATACGTACACACACAGACATATTCTTGCAAATATATATGCGTATACATCTATGTGTACACACACGCGCGCGCGCATATATGCATACACGCGCATGACTCAGTGGCTAGAACGTTGGGCTCGCAATCATGAGGAAGTGAGTTTGATTCCCAGACCGGGCTATGTGTTCTGTGTGTTGTGTAAGACACTTTATTTCACTTTGCTCCGGTTGACTCGGCTGTAGAAATGAGTCCAGACATCACTGGTGTCAAGCTGTATCAGCTTTTGCCTTTTCCTAGGATAACATTGGTAGAGACGAGAGGCTGGTACGCATTGTCGACAGCTAGTCTTCCATAAACAACATTGCCAGAGTTGTGCCTAGTGCCTCAGAGGAGAACTTTCTAGGTGCATACGATGGTCCTTCATGACCGAAGGGTGTCTTTATATATATATATATAAACACATCGATCCCAGGACTTATTCTTTGTAAGCCTAGTACTTATTCTATTGTTTCATTTTGCCGAACCGCTAAGTTATAGGGATGGAAACACACCGACATCGGTTGTCAAGTGATGGTGGGAGGACAAACACAGACACAGAAGCACACACACACACATGTAAATACATACATACATACATACATACATACATACATACATACATACATATATATATATATATATATATATATATATATATATATATATATACGACAGGTTTCTTTCAGTTTCCGTCTACCAAATCCATTCACAAGGCTTTGGTCGGCCCGAGGCTATAGTAGAAGACACTTGCCCCAGGTGCCACGCAGTGGGACTGAACCCGAAACTTTGTGGTTGGTAAGCAAGCTACTTACTACACAGCCACACACATACATCTGTCGATCCATTTGTCTACCCATCAATATATATTTACATGTAGAAAAGTATTGTAGTCCGCTTGAATCATTGTGTATTGTTTGTAAAGAATAAAAAGCTTTGAATGATACAACAATGCACTATAATACAAAAAATGGGCTATATACCTGATGATATTTCGGAATAAAATTCCTTCTTCAGATGTTCTTAGATGGAGTCGCTGCTATAATCAGTTTTCCAACAGCTTTTCTTTTCATATGAGTTTGTGTATGTGGATAAATACACACATATATTCATATATATGTACGTGTATAAATAAACACATATATTTATATATGTTTGTGTATGTGGTTAAATTTACACACGACAAGGACAAAAAGGTTGTTCTTTATTATAAATGAAAATTTGCAATGTGGATTAGTTTCTCCCATTCCTCTCTCTCTCTCTCTCTCTCTCCCCCTCTCTCTCTCTTTCTCACCCTTCTCTCTCACTAACCACCTCTCTCTCTGTCTCTCCGTTTTTGTGCCTATTGTACCAGGTGCCAGTTACCTTTGTCTGACGAACTGCAAGGTAGCTGAGACATAAACAAATCAACACTGCCATTGTAGCAATCTTCAGCAAACAGTATTCGTGGATACATTTCACTGGCCAACTTCTAACCGCCATCCACTCAAACTAATGGTGAAACGCCATGGAGTGATGGAAATGAAGAGATACGTAGACCGGAATTATCTCGAAGGATGATGAATCATGAGAAAACACTACCAGAAATTTATAATTTGCACACGATGAAGAACGCAGCAGGGCCTGCCTTGACCTGTAGCAAAAACAGGTTAACGTGACTACACTGAGGGCCACAACGCAGGGCAAATTATACTAGAGTTATTAATTAGATTTTTTTGACTGTTCACATAAAGAAAAATAAAGGATTGAAAGCGGAACATGGGCTTCTTTAACTAGTTGGATGTTAGTCAGAATACTCCTTTTATTTTTACCTCTTTTATTTGTTTGAATCATTGAACTGCGGCCATGGTGGACACCGCATTTAAAGTGTTTAGTTGAACTGATTGTCCCACTATTTATTATAAAGCCAGGTGCCTATTGTACCAGGTGCCAGGTGTCTTTGTCTGACGAACTGCAAGGTAGCTGAGACATAAACAAATCAACACCGGTTGTCAAGTAGTGGTGTGGGGAACAAACATAATAGAAACACACACACACACACGCAATAAGGAAATAATGACATTTGCTAGACGCAATTCAAAACCAAATAGTAAATAATTGATCGTCATTAAAACGTGATGAAGTGTACTGGAAGCACCAGCATTGCTAGAAATAAGATTTAAGGAACTCTTTAGCCACAAAAGCACATTTTCTATTTACTCACAGGGGAGACAACCTCCCCACGAGTATATATGAACATATAAAACAAAATGGAACAACAATGGAATAAAGAATTATGTTATGAACTTCATTAGCTTACAGTACGTTTATATTGAGTTCTAACACCAGGTTATTAACATTGCAATGCTGAAATGATACCTTAAAATATATAAAACATAATATAGCGGACTCTAGACGAGAGAGTCCAATATATATATATATATGTCGAACGACCTGCATAAATGATTTTGTTTATAATGATCAAATATATGTACCTCACCTTAGCTCACTCTTTTCTTCAGGTCGACGTTGCTTAAACAGGTGCACGATGTAGCAGGTGTCAGGCTTCGAAGTGATCGCAGAGCAGCGTAAAATGAAGTGTTTTGCTAAAGAACTCAACGCACCACCCGGTCTAGGAATTGAAATCACGATTTCGCGATTGTGAGTGCAACACTCAAACCACTAAGCCATCCGTCCTCTCTCTCTCTCACTTTCTCTTTCTCTCTCTCTCTCTTTCTCTCTCCCTCTCCCTCTCTCTCTCTCTCTCTCTCTCTCTCTCTCTCTCTCTCTCTC
>NC_068983.1:96908079-96910897 GCF_001194135.2 Octopus bimaculoides
TATATATATATATATATATATATATATATATATATATATCGATTTAAATAAGAGCTAAAATCTGATCCATTGTAAAGACTTTATTATGACCTATGACCATTTCGATGCAATATCCAGATTGATTCATGCATATTATAAAATATGGAATATTGTATCTCTTCAGGGTCGGATTAATTCAAAGCAGACAGTAAAAATAGACAACATTCATAGACAACATTCAAAGTTGTCCTATAATTACATGTAAATAAACAAGCAAATTAAATCAGACTTAGTTACCATATTCAGGAATGTAGTTAGTAAAAATTTTCTTAAAAACTCGCATTACTATAAAGTCATTAACGCACATAAGGTAAGGTTTGGTTTTTCTAATACCAAAAAATTTAACCCAAATTATCGCCACCCATAACTTAAAGCTATTAAGCTCTAATTCTATTGAAGATTCTACTAGCATAAATATAGGTAACAATCTTAATTTTCCAAAAGACACTGTTATAGATAATCTTAAAGTAAACAATAATAATAAGAGTTCCAATTTTAATAATAATAACATAATAGTAATATCTGAAATTAATCCTAATAGAATTAGGTTCCTTGGTGCAAATGCAAAAACTAAGAATACTGTATATAGGTGTAATATTTTAACTAAAAAGAGGATTTGGAGTTATATTGGTGCGTCTTCACTTGAAATCTCGAAACGATTACTCGACTTTTAGAGTTAGGAATAAACAAAATAGCACGGCGCTTAGTAGTTTAATTTGGCAATTGAAAGACCAAAATAAAGAGTACTCTTTGGAATGATCAATAATAGGTAAGTCGTTTCCGTATGACAAGGGTAAAAATTTTTGTTTCTTATGTAATTTGGAATTGTATTTCATACTATTTTCCAAGGGTGACCTAATTAATAAAATTACATTTAAATCTTTCAGATGCTTACATATGAATAAACATACATTTTTGTTCTATTAATAGGATTTATTAATATAATTTTGTTGGGTCATAATCAATCTAACAATGTGCTTGGATGTTTTTAAAAAAAAACTGATTCATTTAGTTTCACTAGAATTTTTCTTATTTATTGATGTGCTAGATTTACCTCCCCTTGACCATCAATCTTAGCTTTATATCACCAATTTTGGATATATAATGTCTCGTTCATAATATAACTTGATTTCTATAGAATTTTTTGTTCATAAATATCTATTGTATTATTTGATATTATTTAGTCTTCTGGCTTACTACTTTATATCATAATAATTACTTAATTTTTCAATCATAATTTTATATATGGATTATTTGCGATGAGACCTCTATATTTGTTTACGGTCTTTGCACTATCGTATTAATCAATCAATCCTAGTAAATTTGTATAGCTTAACTTTATTTTAATTTGGTCTTGCCTTAACCATATACCGTGATATTATACTATATGTGCTCAGCTTTAATATAATATAGTATTTTATTATTGGGAAGTTTTGTTCATTTTGGATTGTAATTTCCCTTTTAATTTTTTGTTTAGCAAATATTGAAATTTTCCTTAATTGCTGGTACTGTCCCTCTAATCCATCTCCTATGTTATTTTTTACTAGGTTATTGTAAATTTGGGACTAGTTTTAGATGGTTACTATTTGAATATAAATCAATTTAATTCATTTAATTCATTTAATAATTTATATTTTATAATCTATTATTTTTAATTACATATCCTTTATTTGCTTTTAGAAGATTATAAGTTCCGTTTTTTAAATCAAAGTTAACATTACAATGTAATATGATCAATAACTTTGTCCGACTCATTTAGATTCTCTAATAACATATATATATTCTTTTGCTAGATTTAATATATAATTAAGATTAGATTTGGATGGTTATTATATTTTTTTGGGGTGTAATCTAAGTTTATCTTGATTACACATACTTTATTAATGTCTTTAAGATCATATATTAAAATATGAAATATGTTTTTAAATAATCAAAATTAATATAACAATGTGATTGGATCAATAACATTGGCTCACTCATTTTTTTAGATTTTCTACAAAAACACACACACACATATATACTTTTTTGCTAGATTTAATGGTTAATTAAGATTAGATTTAGTTGGGTGCTAGTTGAGTGTATATCAATTTAGCATATTTTGCATTTTATAACTTTTAATCTTTTATTTATCTTGATTAAATATCCATTATTGGTATCTATATGATTCTAATTTTTATTTTTTAAAATCTAAATTGTTACAATATTGTCATAGATTCAATAACATTGACTAATGAGTTTAGATCCACCTATAAACACTCACATATACATTATTTTGCTAGTTTTTAATGTGTAATTAAGATTGAATTCATATGCTTACTATTTGAGGATATCTTAAATTCATGTATTATGTAATATTGTAATTTAAAATATCCTTTGTTATCTAGATTACATATCCTTTATTGTGCTCTTTAAGTTCTTTTTATAAAAAATGTTTTTTATAAATCATAATCAATCTAACAATGTGCTTGGATGTTTTTAAAAAAAAACTGATTCATTTAGTTTCACTAGAATTTTTCTTATTTATTGATGTGCTAGATTTACCTCCCCTTGACCATCAATCTTAGCTTTATATCACCAATTTTGGATATATAATGTCTCGTTCATAATATAACTTGATTTCTATAGAATTTTTTGTTCATAAATATCTATTGTATTATTTGATATTATTTAGTCTTCTGGCTTACTACTTTATATCATAATAATTACTTAATTTTTCAATCATAATTTTATATATGGATTATTTGCGATGAGACCTCTATATTTGTTTACGGTCTTTGCA
>NC_068983.1:96912087-96912835 GCF_001194135.2 Octopus bimaculoides
TTTGCTTATTTTTTCTTATTTCTTACAATTTATGTTCTATAATCTATCGGGCATAAATAACCATATAAGGCTTTTTATTTCTAAATCTTAACTTAATATAAGGTCTTGTTTAATATAAGGTCTTGTTTATGTATATTTAAGGTGATTATATGGTATATTATATATTAGCATTACTTATTAGATTTACTTCTATTTGACCATTAACCTGTGTAAAAAATATATTTTTAAATATTTTTTAAAACATCTAACGGTTTTTTCTTCGGTCTGAGTTTTTTTATTTACTTTCATAAGTCCAACGGTTTTTTTTTAATGTACAGCGTTCCGTACTGGTTCGTTATCAAACTTCAGAGGATAACATCATAAATTAGCATCACTTCTCATTTACTTTGTCTTCTAACGGTTTCAATACCGATATGCTATACAGTTTCATTACGTATCATGTCTATTCAACTTGTTTATTTACATGTAATTATAGGACAACTATGAATGTTGTCTATTTTTACTGTCTGCTTTCAATTAATCCGACCCTGAAAAGATACAATATTCCATATTTTATGATATGCATGAATCGATCTGGATATTGCATCGAAATGATCATAGGTCATAATAAAGTCTTTACAATGGATCAGATGTTAGCTCTTATTTAAATCGATATACATACAAAAACTCACATGTGAGTATTTTGTTACGTTTGATAACAGATACAATATTTTTACCAAATTTTGGTATAAATTTATAAATACATACA
>NC_068983.1:96913661-96914368 GCF_001194135.2 Octopus bimaculoides
GTGTGCCTGTGTGTGTATGTGTGTGGATGTGCGTGTGTGTGGGGGGATTGTGATGTATGTGGGGTTGTGAGTGTTAGGTACGGGTGCATGTGTGTGTATGTGCGTGTGTGTTCATGTGTGTCTGTATGTGTGTGTCCGTGTGCGTGTGTGAGCGCGTGTGTGTATATTTTTTGTGCGTGCGTGTCTGTGTATATTGAGTATGTTTTCGTGCGTGCGTGTGTGTTGTGTATGTGAGTGAGTATTGTGTATGTGAGAGGTGTGTGTGCGTGTGTGCATGTGTGTGTATGTGTGTGTTTGTGTATGTGAGAGGTGTGTGCGCGTGTGTATGTGTATTTGTGTGTTTACGTGTGTGTGCGTGCGTATGTGTGTGAGCGTAAGGATGTGTTCCAAGTATGTGTGTTATTTTGTGTGTGCACTCCTGTGTGTGTGTGTGTGCATGTGTATGCGGCTGTGTGTGTACGTGTATGTAGGCGTGCGCGTATATATGGGTGTGTGTGTGCGTGTGTGTTTAGGGCTGTGTAAGGTGTGTGTCTCTACCACTGTGCGTGTGTGTGTGTGTGTATATATGTGCGTTCGTCTATATGTGTGTGTGAGGGCGCGCATGTATGTTTGTCATGTGTGTGGGCGGTATATATGTAAGGTGGGTGGGAGGTGTGTGGGAGGTATGTGTGAATGGGGGTATATATGGGTTATGTGTGCAAGGGTAT
>NC_068983.1:96915099-96918397 GCF_001194135.2 Octopus bimaculoides
CATAGGGTATGTATTTAGATTCTGTCATTTCATAAGCTTTCTAACAATTCGCGTAAAAGTCCGACGGTCCCAATCTGAAAGTTTTGGTTTTCTTCCGGAGTTTTGTTTCGACGACAAGGTTTTTCCCTCTTTCTCAAAGGCTGTCATTATTTTCGAGACAGTACTTCTTGATATACCGAATATTTCAGCTGTTTTCGTTACATTAGCGCCTGCCATACGAGCACCAACAATTTAACCTCTTTGAAAGTCCGATAGATTTGTCATTTTAATGAATTTTAATTACCTTTTTCTGATGATATCTGAAAAGAAACTGCAATTTTAGGAAAACATATTAAGCAGCACTAATAATAAATCAAAAAGCATAATAAATAAACAAGCTTTTGATGGTTTTATAGATACTTCAAAATTATGATGCTATGATGCTAGGTGCTTCCATTATTTTAATAAAATTGCCATTGGCTTCAACCACGCCCTCTAGACGACTTCGGAATCTCCTGCAACTCTTTTTCGAGGTCTCCTTGTTTGAGTTGGTGAATGCTGTCATAATCCTTGTCTTCAGTTCATCTTTGGCGTAGTTTTGTCGATCTCTCGCTCAACTGCAACCCACACATAATAATCAAAGGGTTGCAGTCTAGAGAGTTAGGTGGCCAGATGTTAGGGGCGATGATGTCGCAGAAATTGTCTGACAGCCATGACTGGGTTCTCCTGCTTGTGTGGAATCGTGTAGAGTTCTGTTGCTAGACATAGGGTCTTCCAGTAGCCACCCTATTGACTCAGGGCAGCATTACCTCTTCCAATGTAGGCCTCTGTGATGTAGGCCTCCGTGTTGTGTGTGAGACCACGCGGGAAGATGAATGGAGGCATAACGTCGCCATTACTAGTGATCACTCCAAAGACCATGATGTTGACTGGATGTTTGATTTTTATCACACTCGGTACATGTCCTCAGATTGCACTGTCCTCAGACTGACACCCAAATACTCTGCAATGTTCGTATTGGAACTTCCGGCGCGCGTGCCAAGCAGTTCAGCATGTTGTTTCCAAATTTCTGGTAGAGTGAATGACGTCATGTTGCTGCTTTCCTCACAGACGGTGCCCAGCTGACCCTACTATACTGTGTGGTCGACAAAATCAAAAAGAAACAATGCGCATGCGCGAAATTAAAAATATAAAATGGGCATAACTTTTCCATCGCACCCTGTATATATATATTATATATATGTATGTAAGTATGTATGTATACACACACATACAACGGGCTTCTTTCAGTTTCCGTCCACCCAATCCATTTACAAAGTCTTTGGTCTTTCTTTGGCTATAGTAGAAGACACCTCCTCAAGGTGTCATGCAGTGAGATTGAACCCAAGACAACATGCCTGGAGGTGACAGCTTCGTAACTACACAGATATGCCTGAGCCTATGTAAACCAATTTATTTATTTATTTATTTATTTATGTGTTTCAGCCAAGTGGCTGCGGTCATGCTGGTGCACCGTAAATATAATTGTTACAAAATAAATATATTTAGAATTATCATACCAAGTGTTTTAACAATGTAAATAGAAGATAAATATTATAATTTTTAAGACTGCAAATATTTTCGCCGACAAAGTAAAATGCGACGGAAGTGCTCTTCTGATTTTCTCTTTTGTAAAATCAATACTCGGTCGGTTTTATTTTTCAGAAAATGAACCGGAACTTCTGTAAAGCTGAAAAATATTCTTTTCTACTCCAGGCACAAGGCCCGAAATTTTGGGGGAGGGTCCAATCGATTAGATCGACCCCAGTACGCAACTGGTACTTAATTTATCGACCCCGAAAGGATGAAAGGTAAAGTCGACCTCGGCGGAATTTGAACTCAGAAGGTAAAGTCAGACGAAATACCACTAAGAATTTCGCCGGCGTGCTAACGTTTCTGCCTGCTCGCCGCCTTAAAACTGAAAAATATCGCCTGATCGTCGTACGTCCTTGTAAGCTCAAGAATTTCACATTTTATATGAAAATTTTAACTTTGTTGATCTTGAATGTAACACTTTGTGCAAAGATATCGGTTTTCCTCTCCGGAGCATTAAAAGTATTCTTTTTCTTTGTTAGATTTGATTGAAAGACTTTCACTGTCCAACTCATTGTGAGGAGGTACTAATTTTATTTGTTCATTTATTTACTACTACTACTACTACTACTACTACTACTAGCACCACCACCACCACCAACAACAACAACAACAACTCCACCACCACTACCATCACCACCACCAACACAACCACTGTCAGCAGCAGCAGCAGGCCGGACAAAATGCTTTCGGCATTTCGTCCGTCTTTATGTTCTGAATTCAAATTCCGCCGAGGTTGCCTTTGCCTTTACCTTTCATCTTTCCGGGGTCGATAAATTAAGCACCACTGAAACACTGGGGTCGAGTCAATCGACTGTCACCCTCCTCCAAATTTCAGGCCATGTGCCTTTAGTAGAAATGATTATTATTATCATTAATGCGGTGAGATGGCAGAACCTTTAGCACGTCGGACTAAATGCCGCTAAGTATTTTGTCCGTCTTTACGTTCTGAGTTCAAATTCTGCAGAGGTCGAGTTTGGCTTTCTTTTTTTGGGGTCAATAAAATAAGTAGCCTCCCACAAAACTGCTGCCCTTGTGGTAAAATTTGAAACCATTATTATTATTATTAGTAGTAGTAGTAGTAATAGTAGTAGTGTATCTTTTTCTCTGAAAATGCTGACATAACCCGTATAGTCGCCTGAATAACTGAAATGTTTATCTTTGAATTACGTTTGTAAAGTTTCAATTATAATTATATATACATACACACATTCACATACGAATGCATGTGTTTGAATGCGCGTGCATGTGTGTGTATGAGTGTGTATGTGTGTGTGTATGTGCGTGTTTTTATGTATATATAAATATACAATAATTATTTTAAATATATATAAATATATATATATTAAAAACATATATGCGTATATGTGTGTGTGTGTGTGTGTGTGTGTGTGTGTGTGTGTATAAATATATTATACGTAATATATATATATTAAAAAGAAATATATATATATATATATATACGTATATATATATATATATATGTGTGTGTGTGTGTTTGTGTGTGTGTGTGTGTGTGTATGCAAGTATGTCTGTTCTGAAGTGTTCTTTCCTATGTCTTTTAGAATTCATCGCCGACATCATTCTGCTCCCCCTTCTCCTACTCGTCATCTTCGTCGTCGTCTTCGTCGTCGTCTTCGTCGTCGTCTTCGTCGTCGTCTTCGTCGTCGTCGTCATCATCATCATC
>NC_068983.1:96921175-96922257 GCF_001194135.2 Octopus bimaculoides
TGCATATATTTATATATAGATATGTATATATATATATATATAAATATATATTATATATGTATTATATAAGCATATATTATATATGTATATATTATATACATATAATATATATGTATATATATTATATATGTGTTATATACATATATGTGTATGCACACACACACACACACACATTATACACACACATATATATAGCTATATAAATGTACACACATCTGCATATAATCAACGCACACATAGGTGTGTATGAAACATCTCTTCTTTTCAATGAAACTTCGGCTTCTTCAGGTGTTCAGCTGGCATCTGAAATATTTCTCTCTTCTCTACGAATTGTTGTTTGTTACCGAAGATGCCCACAAGCCATTTTCACGCGTATGAAATGCTTATTAGTGATTAAGTAAGAAATTCTATTGTTCTCTACGCAATCTGGTGATATTATTATTATTATTATTCACACTTTACCGGGATGAGCTGTAATTTCATTTTTTTTAAATTTAAATTTTTGTTCTTCAGATTTGAAAACTTAACTTTCTTTATAAAATTACAAAAGAAAAATGGAAGATAAACAAGTAACGACAAGATTAATCAATTAAAATAGATTAAATTTGTCACTCTTTCTTCGAATGATAATTTTTGCAAATCATGTAAAACTAGTATTAAAATTTAAAGAAAAAGTTTACTGTTACATTCAGAGTTTAATTGGGATTAGTAAGGGATTTAAATTTTGGTAGAAGGCCAACAGTTGTAGGGGAATAGTTTAGTCAGTAACACTGACTTGCGAAATTGAGTGGTACGTTATTTTTTATTGATGAAAGGGCAAGTTGACATTGGTTGTATTTAAACTCAGAACGTAACGCGTTGAAGGAAATAGCGATAGGCATTTAATCCGATGCTCTAACGATTCTACTAGCATATATATATATATACGTGCATGCATGAATACATATATAAATGTGTGTATACAAACACACACACGTATATATTTATGTCGCACCCTCACACATTTATGTATATATGTATGTATCTATCTATCTATCTATCTATCTATCTATCTATCTATCTATATATATATATATATATAT
>NC_068983.1:96922432-96923829 GCF_001194135.2 Octopus bimaculoides
ATATATATATATATATATATATATATATATATATATATATATATACACGTGCGTAACTGTGTATAAATGTGTATGTATGTGACTATGTACTTATATGTGAGTTTCGTTTTATGCCTATGTCTGTCTCTAACCGTTTGTAAGACTTTTGTTAATTTGTTTGCATCCCCTTAAGACTTTAGCATTTAAAAAACAAGCCATATCCAACCCAAATATTTTACCTGAATGATGAAACCGGCCAAATCCAGTCTATCACACTTACCTTACAATGCCATAAATGACATGTCATCGGTATCTTGAAGCTACGAGAAAATGAATGATTCATTCGAAATAGCATGAATAAATAAGCATAGCATATTACCGAGTTATCTAAAGGTGGCTAAAGGGTTAATTTAGTGCTTCTGTTAGAAAAAAGAAACGAAAAAGATCCCATAAGTTACGTGTCAAATTTAAAACTAGGGTACTGGGGTCAATTTGATCGACAAAAGTCCTGAAGGCGATACCACGGCACTGGCGAAGTCTAACGAGTGTAGGTAGTAAGAGAATAAAGAAGAAAAGAATGGGCTTGTGTGTGTGTGCGCGCGTGAGTGTGTGTGTGTGTGTGTGTGTGAGTGCGTGTGAGTCTGTTTATTTCTGCGTGTGTAACTATGAGCGTGAATGTACGTAACACAATTTTGCCACTCTTTACAATCATGAATTAAAGACTTAGATTTTAATATAAAAGAGATGGTAGACATTATAAACTTCGGTATGAGACAGAAAATGAAGAATGGAACCTCTGACAAAAGTCGACAGGAGTGGCCAGGCAAGCAAAATAGACTTGTCTCTTGTTATGTCAGTTGACTCCTTTTTTTTTTGTGTTTTTTTTTTTGTTTTTAGTTTCTGTCTTGAATTATTACTTATAATAGTTTCTATCATTTATGCTTCCGTACACTGTCTATTTTAATACATGTTTGTTTAATAAAAGATCTCCAGTCCATCCATCAGCTATGCTCACTCTCATCCACTGATATTCTATATGACATACATTGTACAAGGCAGTTATTTGTGTTTTAACAAGATCTGACTTCTGAACATGTCTGTTTCTTCGTTGTGCGTCTTCGTACACGTGTATGTATATGTGTGTGCTTTTGTGGCTAGTGATGTTAAACACGTGTGGGCGTAGATGTCTGTGTTTGAGTGCGTGTGTGTGCGTGTGTGATTACATTTGTACTCTAAACGAAGTTAAGCAAGAATGTATACACAAACACACACACACACGTGCGCGCATACACACATACATATGTGTGTGTGTGTATGATTCTATGCATATATACATATATTCATACATAATGCACATCTCTATATATATGTATGTACCTATATGTGTCTACATATGTACATATATCTGTATATATATA
>NC_068983.1:96924261-96924884 GCF_001194135.2 Octopus bimaculoides
ATATATATATATATATATACATACATACATATATGTATATAGAGATATATGCTAATAAATCTGTGAATCTGTGTACACACACGGTTGTGTTAGCTTAATATAACAATGTGCCTGTTTGGTGTGTGTATGTGTGTGTGTGTATGTGTGTGTGTGTTTGTGTGTGTTTGTTTGTTTGTGTGTGTGTGTGTGTAAGCATAGGGATGTACTTTTACAGGCGCTCTTCAGATATGAGTGTGTGCCTTTGCGTTTCGGAATTCAAAATGTGTGGATGAGTGTATCTGTATCACCGCTTGGCGATATATGTCAATACAGTATAACAATGTGTTTGTGTATGTGTATGGGTGTATATTTGCGTATGGTTGCATCTCCCAGTGCGTTATGTAATAATATGTTTATATGTATATAAAGGTATCATCTCCAGGCCATTCCACATTGTTCCTATCTACCCCTTCCATCAAATGCTCTGTCTCTCCTTTCTCCGTCATTCTCTCTGTATATCTGCATATATGCGTGAGTGCACGTACATCTCTCTCTCCTCTCTTTCTCATTGTCTCTCTATATCTTCATATATGTGTGAGTGCATGTACATCTCTCTCTCTCTCTCTCTCTCTCTCTCTCTCTCT
>NC_068983.1:96924915-96926926 GCF_001194135.2 Octopus bimaculoides
ATATATATATATATATATATATATATATATATATATATATATATACATACAAACATACATAAATTTATATGCTGAGTGTGATAAATTAAATGTTAATTTAATTAATATTAATTTAAAACCAGTGGCCTAGCAAATAAAAAATCTGAAAAATTGTATTACATGCGTATCAGAAAAATTGTATTACATGCGTATAAGAAGGGATGACCACTAAGTGGGCATCCGATATGCTAGAAAGAGGTCATCAACGACCCAACCACAAAGAAAATAATGTTCTCCAGAAAAAATTCAGCAAAACACCAGAACTTAAGCGGGTAAAACAAATGGAAATATACAAAATAAAGAATTAATCGTATACCGGTTTCCCCATCAACCCTTTTACTTTCATAAAAACGTCCATGGTTCGTCAGTACGACCGTTCTAAATTCAATATAATTTGCAGAACTATGCACGAATTGTGTTCATAAAGTTTGATGTGCGTACAGATCTACCGATTACATTGGGTTTATTTTGAAATGTCTCAGCTGTGACGCGCTAAATCCCGGAAACAATTCTGCAGAACATAACTCACTGCAGTAGATGTTGCCGGTTAGAGAACATAATTATTTAAATTTATATATTGAGGGTGATAAATTAAATATTAATTTAATTAACATCAATTTAAAACCAGTGGCCTAGCATATAAACAATCTGAAAATTCAGAAAAATTGTATTACATGCGTATTACACACGCACACACACACACACACACACACACACACATATATATATATTGGCAAATTTGTTGTTGAAAATGCACCTAAATTTGAAAAACTTGTAATTGTTTAAAATAAATTCACTTACATATATACCAAACTAGTTTCGACAATATTTTTTGTTTATCAATGGTAAAAATTCAAAATTATGAATTAGAAAAACATCAACGTTTCAGTCATACTGAGTTAAGAGGAAAAAACAAGGGAGAATTGAAGATAGTAAAAAATGGGATTTGGTTTACAATTTCTCTGATCCTCTTTCGTCGTGTGTAGGAACAAACGAATGTTCATACACACGGCGGAAAGAGGATCGGAGAAATTGTAAACCAAATCCCCTTTTTTGCTATCTTCAATTCTCCCTTGTTTTTTCCTCTTAACTCAGCATGTCTGAAACTTTGATGATATTCATTTCATGTCGATCACTACTAACATTGATGAGCTTTGTACATTCAAACAAATTGATGCACAGTTTTAATATTATTGACTGTTATGAACATTTAAACTTGTCAACATCGAAATTTTTAAACATGTTTTTCTAATTCATAATTCTAAATTTGTCTTTTATGAACATTCAAACTTGTCAACATTGAAACTTTTAAAGATGTTTTTCTAATTCATAATTCCAAATTTTTACCACTATTGAACAAAAAATGTTGAAACTAATTTGGTATATATGTAAATACATTTATTTTAAACTATTACAAGTTTTTCAAATTTAGGTGCATTTTCAACAACAAATTTGCCTATATTCTTTCCAGCCTGGAAATACACCTCCTCTTTTGCTATCTATCTATCTATCTATCTATCTATCTATCTATCTATCTATCTATCTATCTATCTATCTATCTATCTATCTACACAAATGTAAATGGTAAAGAACCCTATTCGGTCATGAATGACCATGGTATTGCACCTAGAGTGTTCCTCTCCGAGGCACAAGTCCTGGCGTGGTTGTGTGTGGAAGACTAGCAGTCACTCATCTACCCTCTCCACGTCACTGATGTTGTCCAAGAGAAAGGCAAAGGCCGATAGAGCTTGATACCGGTGATATCGCAACTCATTTCTACAATTTAGAGAATTGGACCAATGTGAAATAATGTCTTGCTCAAGAACACAACGTCCACTCTGGCCCGGGAATCGAATTCACAACCTCACGATCGTAAGTCCGATGCTGTGATCACAGAGCCATGCGCCTTCACTCACGCACGCGCGCCCATATACTCACATATACATACAAGCATGCACACAGATATAAATGA
>NC_068983.1:96926936-96928811 GCF_001194135.2 Octopus bimaculoides
ATATATATATATATACATACATACCTACCTTTGTACATACCTACATATATACATACGTATATACATATCTATCTTCCTACCTAATAATAGATAATACCTGCATATTTTTCCCTAACAAATGTTCACTGGTCTACAGGACATCTAATCAGTAAAATGCATGAATAATTATCCTATTTAACCATTCCACAGTCCACAAAAGTTAATTCTTTGTAATGTGTTAGCTACTACACAATTCCTTTATTCACTGTTTTAATAACTTCTGACGAAGCATTATTCATATAGGAAACCACTGTCTTTAGCACTGCTGACGATACAAGCAACGAAGAACCCCTACGATGTCACAAACTTACAGAAAGACCTAAATGTAATATAGACCTAGGCTGAGAAGAACTACATGCAACGTAATGCTAAAAAAAATTATGTACCTCGCTATCAACTCCCAAAAAATCGCGCTCAGGATGTACAGGATCAGGAACGATTGTAATTTCAGAATCTCATTTAGTGTGTGATCTGACATGACGTGGAGTGGAGTTATTTAAGAAGTGATACATAATTTAATTTTGTTAAGTTAGTAACAATATGTGTACGACTGGAACGGGTGGGGAGGATTCTGAGATTATTCAGAATGAGAAGAGACCATGCTGTTTCAGTGAAAGGCCATTGCTCTCCACACATTGGACAAGATCACCACAGTGTTACACAAATGGTAGAATTCGAAGTAATCCAATACTGCTAAACCAAGGAAATCTAGTCCAGTGCTCAGTTGATACTTATTATGTCGACCCCGAAAATATGAAATGCGGAATTTGAACTAAGAACGATAAGAGCCGGAAGAAGTACCGTTAAGCGTTTTGTCCGAGACGCTAACGTTTTTCTCTTTCACCGCCTCAGTACACAAGTGCAACGAACCTCTGCCGAATATGTCCGAAGAGGGTCGAGTACATGACTCACATTGTTAGTGCTTGTGAATGTCTTGCGCAGAAAGAGTACAAGCGTTGACACGACAAAGTATACCAAAACCTTCACTGGCTACTATACCAGAAGTATGGATACAGGGTAACGGGTACTTGGAACCAACATACACCAAAAAAGGTAATGGACGAAAAGGGGAAGGTAGAGATCTTCTGGGACATTCACTTCCAGACAGACAAGGTGTTAGAGCACCTACGGCCGGATATAGTAACCTTTAGGAGGAATAAACAAGAGCGTCTAATAATCGACGTGGCAATGCCGACAGATCAACATATTATCATGACAGAATGAGAAAAGGTTAACAAATATGGAAACCTGAGAATTGAGATTGTCAACATGTGGCAGCTGCGATAGTCAAACATAAAGGTTGTTCCTGTTGTTAGCGGAGTATTGAGTTCAAAAGCACCCAGTCTGAAGAAACATCTGAACACTTGGAAAAATACCCTACAATCTTGGTGTATTGCAAAAATTGGCTTTACATGGAACAGTACGCATACTGCGTAAATACTGTCTGTCTGAGATCCTTGTGACTTTACAAACAGCACAAACTCCCGGTACACAGAGTATTTTCAATCTACAACATCACAATATTGGATACTGTGCGGCTTCTTAAATAATAATAATAATAATAATAATAATAATAATAATAATAATAATAATAATAATAATAATAATAATAATAATAATAACAACAATAATCATAATAATAACAATAATAATAATAATAATAATAATAATAATAATAATAATAATAATAATAATAATAATAATAATGCCAACATTATGGAATAACAACAGAAAAAAGATGGTATAAACACACGCCAGAAAAGGTCACAGAAAACGAGAAAGCAACCATACTCTGGGATATGCCAATACACACAGATAGAGAAATTAAGGCAAATA
>NC_068983.1:96929867-96931308 GCF_001194135.2 Octopus bimaculoides
TTTGTGTGTGCGAGAACATATACATACATGCATACATAGATACATACATACATACGTACATACATACATACATACAGACATACATACGTACGTACATACATACATGCATACATACATACATACATACATACATACATACATACATACATACGTACCTACATACATACATACATACATACATATGTGCACATCTACACACGCAAACGCATGTACATGCACACCACAAAAACACAAACGCACATGCAATCATTGTATATCATGATTCCAATATTGATTCGTACACAAAATTTAAACGCGAAATGTTTTATATTGAATATGATAATACACATTGTTAAGACAGTGATACGACTAGAAAAAGATTAAGAGCATACATGTGTCATATGCTATGACGTATATGACACACATATGTCTGCGCCGAGCTATTCACACTCCACAATACCCTCCTTCACATATCTAACCGACCCTTCCTCCCTCGCTCACACACTCATACTTACATATATACACGAATGTGTGTGTGTGGCTCTGTGGTAAGAAGCTTGCTTCTCAACTACATGGTTCTCGGTTCAGTTCCACTGCGTGACACCTAGGGTAAGTGTTTTCTGCTACTGCCTCGCGCCCACCAAAACCTTGCGAGTGGATTTGGCAGACGGAAACTGAAAACAACCTGCTTTTGTGAGTGTGTGTGTGTGTAAAAATAAGAAATATGTGGAAATTTTAACGGTGAGTGTGTTAAATTTTAAGACACGATAAAAAAAAATGACTCTCCCCAGACACAACAGAATATGCTTTCTACACACGAAATCACATAAAAAATCTTGCAAACCAAATCCAAAATCGAAATATATATATATGTATGTATGAGTTTAAGTTTTTAACTTTACAACTGGTCGCTTTACAATTTAACATTTTTAAATTACAGATTGTTTTAGGATGTCCCCTGAGTGGCGATCACCACAGACTGTCGGTCGGCTCACAACATGTCCTGCCTGGGGATGACTGCTCACTAGCTGGACCCTAAAATCTGCACGAGACAACACGTCGTCCTTGCCTGCTCTCGGCTCAGAGGACATCACACCTTTGATGTTCTCGCGCAGGCCATGGTGGACACCCATTACAAGTTCTGCAAGACAAGATAACCAAGACAAGATAACCAAAACCACGACGGACAACGGCAAAAACTTTGTTAAGGCATATATGCAGTTTGGTACAGAAATTGATCTCTCGCCAGACATTTCTGAGGCTGCTGTCGATCCAGACGTGAAGGACGTCAAGGAAGTGGACTGGACGTGGATTCCGAGGCGGGGTACATCTCTGTTGGTGCCATTCTTGAAGAGTCTAGCGGTCCGAGCCGAAACTTGCCACTGCACATGAAATGCGCTGCCCATACCTTCAACTTTCTTTTTGAATAACCCTGTATATGTGTATATATATATATATATAT
>NC_068983.1:96931777-96932505 GCF_001194135.2 Octopus bimaculoides
ACCTTCTGGATAAAAACCTTACAATCTGGCTCAAATATAGCTTATTTAATGATAAATGCTATTTCATTTACTATAACTGTTACGTATCTATCTATCTATCTATCTATCTCTATGTATATGTATATACCTGTGTGTGTTTCATTATATATATTATATATTATATATATATGTATACATATATGTATATGTATACATTCATACACACACACACACACATAATTATAATATATATATATATATTGGCACTTTGTACTGTACCCACACCGCAAAAAATATTTATGCCTTCATGTTTATGTTTATATTTAGAGAATGACATAAATTACGTATTTTCTATACTAGACACTTTAAAGGGAGTCTCTTAGACTTAAGGATATAAAATTGCACATTATGACATATTTTTAGAATCTACGCCTTGTAACCAATTGCCTTGTTCATCGAGCATAAAGTCGGATGTCTAAAATTCCGTTGTGAAAAAATATGTTGTTAGAGAGATGGATGGGGTAATTCGTTCAAATTTTATTTGATAAGAAATGCGTGAATTCTCCTTTCAGTTTTATCTCATGAACTAATAACTTACGTCGCAGCCTGAAAAGTCTTGCATGAATATATATGTATTATACATACATACATACATGCATACATACATATATACCTACCTACATACATACATACCTACATACATACATACATACACACACACACACACACACACACACACACACACATAT
>NC_068983.1:96933137-96935814 GCF_001194135.2 Octopus bimaculoides
ATATATACACATGTGTGTATATATAAATATACGCGCATATAATTGTGTGCCCGTGTGCAATCCTAAATGCCTTACTGTACGCACGTTTTAATCCTAAAACTTGCCATCTACGTTTTGATCTTCTTTCATAATATATTCGTACTTCACTCGAAAAAAAGTAATGCTTGTGTAGTGAATGCCTTTCCCATGAATTATTACTAATTTTAACACATTCAACCGTTTCTCCGGTATCTTTAGTGGATTTCCGATTCCCAGCCTCCTCACATGATTTTTCTCTTCAAGCATTAATCTTCAAATATTCAGTTTGAGAGGGATATAACATTGGCTATATCCCTCTCAACAGGAGGGGAAGAGGTGCACTATATGCACTGTGCCCCTCGTTCTTTCAACTAACTTATAAGGGCAATATGTTTTCCTAGGTAGTTTAATGATTCTTTGTTGAGTATTTGTTATCAGTTATGATGATACCACTTCCAGTATCATAATTCTACTTTTATCATATCCGCTCCTACCATGTCCGCTGTAATTGAGTTTTCTTCCCACATTGTTGTGTTTACTTTGGTGTTTCTTTAATCCTAATGAATATCATCCAACATGTAGACTATGGTCTCTTTAATAAAGTATGCCCACTGTTATGGATGTGTGCATAGTTCGAATACAGCTCGACTATATATTTTCTGTGTGAGTTGCAACAATCTATTTTGAGGCAGACGCCACTCTATTTTGTTAAGGTTATTCTCTGAGAAAACAAAGATCACTCCTCATGGATATAAAGTATCACAACAAACGGCACACTCGAACGACAGCCGTATTCGATGTTGTATAGTAATGAAGGAAGATATATAGTAGAAGACCAGTAATTTCACTAGAATCATACGTAAATCACAAAAGACGGCAGTCTGTGGTGTATGATGTTAAAATAGCCAAAGCTTGCAACATTATTCACAAGTCATAAATTTGAAGAGAAATCGACCAACAACTATGAATTTAAAACTGTCATTTTGCTTCCACTTTAGTTGATAGCCTAAACATTTTTGCCTGGCCTTTTGTATTGACCACCATCTCTTTGAAACCTCCCGCATACACCGAGCAGACACAAACTCTATGGCCATTAACAGAAGTATAAAACAAGAAAAAAGAAAGCAGTATTGAGAAAGTAAACAAATAGTAAAATATTCCGGTATCGCCATAAAAAAATAGTTTAATGTTGTATGGTCATCACGGATTTCTTTTATAGCTTTTGTTCATTCTGTCGTTTTTATTATGTTTGTTCGTTTAAAGATGGTTTTGTGGCATTTTTGGCGAAGTTGCTACAGCCAAATGCGATACTGCGGAACAGCCTGGCCGGCTACTCTTTTACTGCGTTTGTCACATCTGTCAAAATGAAGAGAAATCAGTATAGAAAATAGTTATTATTGTCTGATTTATAAACATTATATAACAAATTATTGGTCGTCTTCCCCTTCAGTCTTCAGCAGCAATCGTTGTCAAAATCGGCCATAATTGTCCGTTATATACAATTTTCATTACGCCCGAGTCATATTAACAGCAACAACAACTTATTGGAACATCTGTGTGTCAGACCTTTCTCTAATATTTTAATCCACAGACGTCCGTTCACCCATTTGTTTCATTCTTTCTATATTTATTTTTATATTCTGTTTTTATTTTTATCTTAATTGCTCTCATTTTTCTACTGTTCTGCGGAAACAAAATGTAGGAAGAATACAAAAGTCGATAGTAATTGTGGCAAGGACATTTCACAAATAGGTGGTATTTGCTAGGAAACAACCAAATAGCTAGCATTATATACTCGTAAAAACCCAGCATATGACGTCATCCCTACTACCTTCTTTCCCCTCACTTGCTTTTTTCAGCCATTTATCTAATTTTATTTTCTTTCATTTGTGGACAAACGCTGTCACATCTATTGCAAGGCTGTCAAATATTTCATTCTCCAAGCCATACAATTAAAATACAAAATGAATTCCAAGGAAATTCTTTTGAATTTATTAATATTTGCTTCAGGCTAAGAAACGCTCTGTGAGAAACTACATACTCATTACTTCATAGAAATGTTTAGGGATAGAGTAACGAATAAAATACGGGTATATAGATGGGTGTAGAGATAGAAATAAGAAAAGATTTAAATGGAGTACGATGATAAGGTTGGCAACGATACTGGCAAACGTTTAACCTTGCACAGAAAGGAACTCGTTACTATTAATGTGAGAAGATTACTGTTTAGTTCTATATCAGCGCTCATCAAGCACACAGCCAGTACAAATTGGTTACTTTTGTATTGCACGACAAAGATACACATAATGATTATTTAGGTCAGTAATTTTGAAGGCTGAGATTTTGACGATAGCATCTAACCTAGTACTCTATTTTATTGACTCTTATTTTATTTTACTGACTCCGGAGGAATGAAAGGCAAAGTCAACCTTCTGGATAAAAACCTTACAATCTGGCTCAAATATAGCTTATTTAATGATAAATGCTATTTCATTTACTATAACTGTTACGTATCTATCTATCTATCTATCTATCTATCTCTATGTATATGTATATACCTGTGTGTGTTTCATTATATATATTATATATTATATATATATGTATACATATATGTATATGTATACATTCATACACACACACACACATAATTATAATATAT
>NC_068983.1:96936060-96938273 GCF_001194135.2 Octopus bimaculoides
ATATATATATATATATATATATATATATATGTACAGCATATACCTACATATATATGTATATGCTACGATATTGTGTATGCGCTGTGTAAAGTGTATCTGTGTAGGAGCACACTTCAGGTCAGTAGTTGAAAAGATAAGATTGTAAACAACTAATCTGTTTGTCACGTTTCTTTCTTTGCAGACAAAGGTATTGTTTTTGAACGAGACATCTAACAACATATTCAGCCGAAAGTTATTGTTTTTTTAAATTTTTTTTTATTGTATAGATTTTCTTCAGACCAGATAACATAGCTCGAAAAGATGTTTATTAAATTTGGAAACAGCAGAGTTTGCATTCTATCATGTTCTAATGGTCATTTGTATCTCAGCAAAATGGAAGGAGGGGAAGTTATATGTAAAAAAAAAAAAAATACTTTACATTCACTCCTCTAGTGAGGTCATGTCTTCGAAGAAACTGATCCTAGTCTTCGATTTACAATAAAACAGAAGACTCCATAGCAACGTTGATGAGGTATTTAATCTATGATTTTGCCGTTATACAATTTGTGAAGCGTGTGTTGAAAGAAAGAAAGAAAGAAAGAAAGAAAGAAAGAAAGAAACTAGTAAGAAAAAGAAAGAAAAATTACGTCCAGAATTCAGGACAGCAATTTGTGATATATTACCTCTGTTCAGATAAATATTACAGATTAAAGACTCATCAGATGCCATTCGCCTCCTTGCTTTCAGCCTCGTCAGCTGTCTTCTAATTAACCCTTATATATCATTGCCCCCACTTCTCTTTAAACACATATATTTGTTTATAGGCAGAAACGTCCTGATTTTGAAATCAAGTAATTTCCCTCAAGATTTTCGTTCCATTTCGATTTGTTATTTGTTCTTATTTAAATTCTGTCTTATGCCTAATTAAGTTTAATCCTATTTCGTCAGCTCGACTAATTAAGCTGAATGGACGTACATTACATTAGGGAAAAGATTTAAAAGAGAGAGAAAAACCAAACATAAATTAGTGAAAAGAAAATTCTGACGGTAAGACGTACAATTAATTAACCAGCTTAGTTCAATAATTAATGTTGTCTTCACTGCTCTCATTTGACACGATCTTCTTTTGCTTCTTTCGGAAAAAAAATCCGCCATTAATTCTATTTTATTTCATTCAGTTTTGTTTCATATTAGAATGTTCAACATTAATCAAGTTACAATGTCCCATTTAACACGTTAACGTGATGATTGAATCGTCTGTCTTTCAAACGCAGCTCATCTATATTTAGCAGCAGAAATATAGTTAAAATACAGTTATTTATGCAACTGAAACTGGACATCTAGACTTCTGCTGACCGACAGGAGATTTGCGAAACACCCTAGTGATTAACTTGTTATGTATGTATATATATATATATATATATATGTAGACATACACACATACACGCACGCGCATAGTGAAAGATTTCAGGAAATAATTCCTCACAGTGGGTTGACAAAAGATATATCCATCCGTGTACACTTCTCACTCCTCTAATATATTTATTTTACTTCATAACTTTATATCGCATCTGGTGGACGATAGCGTCGTTGTCGAACACATGGTTGGCCAGTGCACCAATTACGCATTCACTCCATATCTTATGGCGAGTGATAGAATAATGTTTCTGTAAACCTGCAGAACAAAAACAAAAGCTTTACTTGCTTGTACTACAATGGACATTTTAATGAAGAACTATTTTCATAGTTTTTACATATTATAATACATAAGTGAGAGATATAACTCTCTCTCTAACATACTCTCGCTCTCTGTCTGTATCTGTCTGTCTGTCCGTCTCTGTCTCTCTCTCTCTCACACACACGCATGCATGCACGCATATTCATAGTTTGTGTGTGTGTGTGTGTGTGTGGAAATAAAATGGCTACAAATAAGAAAGGAGAGTAAGAAAGGACAGCATGAAATTTATATAAAATAAATAGTTCCCGATTGCCTGCTCTTGAGCAGTGGAGGCGCAATGGCTCAGTGGTTAGGTCAGCGGACTCACGGTCATAGGATCGCGGTTTCGATTCCCAGACCGGGCGTTGTGAGTGTTTATTGAGCGAAAACACCTAAAGCTCTACGAGGCTCCGGCAGGGGATGGTGGCAAACCCTGCTGTAGTCTTTCACCACAACTTTCTCTCACTCTTACTTCCTGTTTCTGTTGTGCCTGCAATTCAAAGGGTCAGACTTGTCA
>NC_068983.1:96939137-96939958 GCF_001194135.2 Octopus bimaculoides
TGTGTGTGTGTGTGTGTGTGTATCTGTTTGTCCCCTAACATCGCTTGACAACTGATGCTGGTGTGTTTACGTCCCCGTAACGTAGCGGTTCGGCAAAAGAGACCGATAGGATAAGTACTAGGCTTATAAAGAATAAGTCCTGGGGTCGATTTGCTCGATTAAAGGCGGTGCTCCAGCATGGCCGCAGTCAAATGACTGAAACAAGTAAAAAAGTTAAAAGAGTTAATTATGCTTATAGGACGTCCGCTATTGAAGCAGATGTATAGCCTGATTTTAATGAATTTAAGCAAGAAATCAAAGCTTTTGGATGCAATATTAAATTGTGCTCGCAACCAAAAGTTGTCTTCCCTTACATAAGTATTTCACTACAAAACTTTCCATCAGAAATACCACGGGATTAAAAGACAGCTTACCATATACTTTTATTCTTTTACTTGTTTCAGTCATTTGACTGCGGCCATGCTAGAGCACCACCCTCAAGGGGGGTTTTTGTCGAAGAAATCGATTCTAGAACTTATTCTTTGTAAACCTAGTACTTATTCTATCGGCCTCTTTTGCCGAACTGCTAGATTACAGGATGCATTTGTGTTATGCATCCGATGTGCATTTGTGCTATGCATCCGAACCGCTAGAATCTCTCAATACCACCATTTACCACGAAGCGAAATCGGAATGTAAATCTGTGAACTCTTAAGTTTATAATGCCACGTGAAGAGGCTCTTTTGCACTGCACGTTGCATCTGATGTTATTGCATCGTTCCACGCCCACTAGGGAGCAGAGCAATTGAAGCCGAAACAATTGTAGTGCTAATAAATGCTTT
>NC_068983.1:96941398-96942255 GCF_001194135.2 Octopus bimaculoides
CACACACACACACACACACACGCATACACGCACACAAACAAACAAACATATAATTGTATAGTTTGAAAGAGGCATTGTCTGTTAATATATACAGGGTGGCCCAAAAGTAGGTTTACAATTATTCAACTATCTCTTTCGCATTCATATATAACCAATTTAAATCTTAATTATAAAAATATGAAACCATTATTCTATGCTAATTTAGTAAATTTTGTCAAGCTCCATTTTTAGTTTGTAAGATAGAAACTTAAATGTAATAAAATGTTTTAAAATAAATTTAAAAGTGCCCACTTGATAACTGTAAACTTACTTTTGGGCCACCCTGTATGGCAATGACTCGTAATTTTCCCTCGTATTTCAATATTTCATGGTTAGAACCTTTTGTGATTTACGAATACTAGGTAAAATAATAAAACTTAGTCTTGTATTACTGCTTATTGCTTGCATTGATGTCGCTGAAACATCATGAAACAACAAAACAATACACACGCGCACACACACACACACACACACACACACACACACACACACACACACACACACACACACACACATACATACATACATATATACATATACATACATATGTGTGTGTATATACATACGTGCATAGATATATGCATACATCTATATATATATATGCACACATATATATTCACATACAGACACATACACACACACACACACATACGCATACGTACATCATGCATAGGGATATTTTTATGTAAATATGTGTTTATTTTTTGTGTGCCTATTCGTATGTGCATATATGTATATATATATGTTCCTCTTTCTATCTCCCTCTATATGTGTGTGTGTGTATGTATATATATATATATATATATATATATATATAT
>NC_068983.1:96944266-96948794 GCF_001194135.2 Octopus bimaculoides
AAAGCTCGGTGAAAATATTTTAAGGTGGTGCCCCAGCATGGCCACTGTCTAATGACTGAAACAAGTAATTGATAAAAGACATATGAGAGAGAGTGCATGTGTGTGCACGAGCGTGTGTTTGTCTCCGTTTCTTTCTGCTTATCTCCTATGTAAAAATAGCAAATTATCTCTCAATCCGGTAAAACGCCCGATCAAAAAAAAACGCCCGATCAAAAAAAAAAAACAAAAAAAAACAAATTGGCAAAGAGAACAGAGGCGGATCGAACAAAAAAAGTAAGCAGTAAAGAAACCTGGACGTTTATACATTTTTTCCGCTTTTTACGTGACATGAATACAGAAAGATGTTGTTCTATGCTCGATTGGCTACATGAGTTTAAAATCAGTGAAGCACATTAGAGACGACACGGGGGCCAGGCCACACTGTGTTAATATATGTGGCTAAGAAAGAACTTTATAAATTCGGGAACAACGAAGCATATAATGGGACAATGAAAGCACCAATTGACAATATTTTACAGAGTTGGTTTTTCGGTATAAATCTATACAAGTATTACTTGTTCATATCGTGTGAAAGTACAAGGAGTGCGCAGTGGTTAAGTAGTATGTTAAGTAGTATGTTGTGTGAGCACATAACATCTTAATGAATAATGGTTTTGAACAATTGGTGCACACGCACATATGCAAGCAAATACACGCACACGCACACACACACAAACATACACACACATAAACACACAGACACACACACAAACAAAATATGTATATATATATATATATATATATATATATATATATTGAGAGAGAGAGAGAGAGATAAATAGATAGATAGATAGACACAAGCACACACACACAAACACACACATACACGCACGTGCGCACACACACACGCACACGCACACATATATGAAAATTCTATTATTTGGTTTTAGCCAGAGGCTGTGTGCATGCCGTGCCATCGCCATTAGCAATAACGCTCTTTTCGTTTTAGGCTCACTCCCCAGCCCTCTCTCACGTTTTCGGTCCTGGTGAAATGTGGGTTAGACATAGCTTCCCTTCTTTGCATTTTTTGCCGTGATGTGGATTCATATGGTATCTCAGATAAACATTTATCAAACCGACTTTGAATGCATCAGCACCTGCTCCTCTTAGATCTGTGAAGCCTTTTCGCAAGGAATTGAAACACTGTGTGAGTGTATATATAACTATCGTGTGGCATGAAGCTTGCTTCCCAGCACCACGATTCCAGGTTCAGTCCCATTGCATGGATCCTTGGGCGAGTGTCTTCTATTATAGCCTCAGGCCGATCGATGTCTTGTGAGTCGATTTGGTTAACAAAAACTAAAAGAAGTCATTTGTTTCTCTCTCTCTCTTTCTCTTCTCCCCCATTTTCTCCTCTCATTCTTTACTGACGAAGAGCGTAGGCTTGAACCGCCAAAGACTCTTCCATTCTTTACGAGCTAATACACCTGCTTGTTTTCCCTCACCTGTCTTTGTCGTTTGTTTTTTTCTATACATTTGAACCATATATAGATAGATAGATAGATAAATATGTGTGTGTGAGTGTGCTTGCGTGTGCATGTGTGTGTGTGTGTGTGTTTGTATATGTCTTCGTGTCTGTGCCCTACTACTTCTTGATATGTCTTCTTGTATATGTCTTCGTGCCCTACCACTTCTTGATAACCGGTGCAGGTTTGTTACACCAACACGCGCGCGCGCGCACACACACACATACACACGCGCACGCCCGCACACACACACACAAACACGCACACACACACACACACTCACGAATACACAAACACATACACATTAACAATAATGAGGAATACAGCTGGTACTTGTTTCACCGACCCCAAAAGGATAACAGGCAAGGTTGACCTCGGCGTAATAATAATAATAATAATAATAATAATAATAATAATAGTAGTAGCAGTAGTAGTAGTAGTAGTAGTAGTAGTAGTAGTAGTAGGAGGAGGAGGAGGAGGAGGAGGAGGAGGAGGAGTAGCAGTAGGAGTAATAGTAGCAGAAGTAGTAGTAGCAGCAGCAATTGTAGTAGTAGTAGTGGTGGTGGTGGCAGTAGTAGTAGTAGTAGTAGTAGTAGTAGTAGTAGTAGTAGTAGTAGTAGTAGTAGTGTTGACGATATATTTTACCGTCCCTCTCTCCTTTTACTGACAGCACACATATTCTTTCGTCTATAAACAACAGAAGTTATAAACAATTTAGACGAAATGTTTAAAAATACGACAGTTTCTTTGTTTCTTCTCTACATTCCGAATATAACTAGTCTTAAAACCAATTATGCAGTGTTTTACATTGCATATGGTGGATATGATTTATGAATTATCTATTTCGAAGTATTCATTCGTTCATTTAGGTACTTCAGGGAAATTTTTACACTCCCCATTAATCACGTTGTTTAATTGTGATTGTTGACGTTAACGAAACACTAAAGGCATTCATATATGATATATCTTTGTAACCTTTGTTTATTTAGTGCTATAAAATACACGACAGCGTGTTATTATGAATTACATAAACACACGGGGGTAATCTGGCTCTATACGTTCGTTTTCAATATTCCATTGACCTCAGTTACTAAACGAAGACGACGTAAAAATACATAAAAATATAGAAAAAATGTGTTAAGTGAAATTGGTTAACACATTACAAATAAATAAAGACCCTCTTCGGCCATGAATGACCATGGGATTTCTCCTAGAGGGTTACCTTGGGAAACAAAATTCCAGGCAGGGTTGTTTATAGAAGACCAGTAGTCACCCATGCATGCCAGCCACCCCTCCACACGCCACCGATGTTATCCAAGGGAAAAGCAAACGCCTCGATTCCAGGCAGCGACCTGAATAATAATAATAATAATAATAATAATAATAATAATAATAATAATAATAATAATAATAATAACAACAATAATAACAACAACAACAACATCGAAAAATAGGAATGAGAACCCAGGTTCGATATTTCCCCAAGACACCTGAAGATGGCCGGAGGGTATATCAGCCGAAACGTTGTTTTATCAACAAACAAGATGAAGACAAAATCCGTCAAAATGTAAATAATGTATTATGCGGGTGCTTCTATTTCATTTAATTACTGAAATAAAATTAAACTTTGTTTAATTTGAAGAGCATTAACCAAGGTGATCATCACTGTTTCGGAAATATCAGTAAGCTGGAGATATGTTGGAATCGAAATTTTCGGAAAATCGATATTGTACCTATACTACGTTTACACCGTGGTAGCTGTTTTATCATTGCTATCCGTTAGTTAACACTACATAAAACGAAGTAGACTGAATAGTTTTATACGAGAACACTTTAAGTGCTCCATAGATATTACTCTAATAGATATTACTCTTAGATGTTGGCAACTACAAAGTATTCGAATGAAACACTATACGGTTATATTCAGCTAGTTTGTAAATGATTATTTTTTTTATCATTGAGAAAAGACAAAATGGTGTTATTTGAGAATTTATTGTTTGCTTTTGTGACATATCACATTATTTAATTTTGCCTAATTTTGTACCGCAGATCAAGGACATTTTGAAAATAAACTTATTAGGATTGCTATATCTTATAACTGTGGGCATGTTTTGCGCGATTATGTACACACAGGCCCATATGCATACACATACACCCACAATTAAAACTGAAGCTGATAGGTTTACTCACGTCTCAGGTTTCAGGCTACTGCGAGCTTCAGGCGAAGATCTTCGTTAAAAGATCGCAGTGACTTGAATTTCAAGTCGCGAGACAAACTCTCAGCTTCAATTTTAACTAAGAAAATAGTTTCACTGCATGTATTGAGCATTCTTTCCTCATTCGTCTGACGTTGAGCAACGTACGTACACCTCTCACACATACAGACAAACACACACACACATATATGTATATGTGTGTGTGTGTGTTGTGCGTGTGTATATGCGCAAGCATTGTTTGTGTAAATCAGTGTGTATGCTAGAATCTGTCCGCATGTTTTTGGCAGATGTAAAATTTCATCATCATATAGTTGTAACCCAAATTAAGTTTTGATTTATATATATGTATGTGTGTGTGATATACTTTCATATATACATACAGATATACATACATTCACACACTCACATATGTATGTATATAAGCAAACACATATGTATAAGTATACACACACACATTCACAAGTAGCTAAATCTACCCTTGCGCAGATTTATAAATACTTACCAAATAAATGCATCAATTCGCAATATTTTGTAACTTCACTTACTGTATTAATATCAAATATTAATAACGTCTATTGTTCAGATTTTTAATACTCCTTATGATTATTAAATAATAATTCTTATGACAAAACAATTTCTTTCTATAATGTGTATTTAGTCTATTATTTTTAAAACTAAGTTATACAGGGTGGGCCAAAAGTCTCGCTTAAAAAAAGTTTAATACACTCCAGTATTGTCAAAGACATGCTTCAGTTTTATATACAATTGTAATTGTATTTTAAAATATATTTCTTTTTTATCACCTCC
>NC_068983.1:96949119-96951393 GCF_001194135.2 Octopus bimaculoides
AATCATCTGGCTGCTCTGTTCTCGAGGGCTTTCAATCCGGGGCCTACAAGAAATCTTTCCGTAATCCCTAGAATGGGAGTGCTAGAGGAAGAGGATTAACATTGCATGTTTGAGACAAACAACTGGCGTCAGCCGAATCTTCTGAGATGCGCAC
Organism: Octopus bimaculoides; assembly: GCF_001194135.2. Taxonomy (NCBI): domain Eukaryota; kingdom Metazoa; phylum Mollusca; class Cephalopoda; order Octopoda; family Octopodidae; genus Octopus; species Octopus bimaculoides. Next base: position 96,949,274 of record NC_068983.1, read on the forward strand.
TGAACGAATAAAAATCTCCTCTCTGTACTTGTTTAATGCCTGAACATCGCTCATTCTTGGAGTTATGTGGAACACCGTTCTTACGTGTAGAACGGGTCCGGCTACCTTCTGAGTCCACTATGAAGGTCGCCTTACCGCCTAATCTAGCAGGAAAGGGCAGGCATTTTTTTCTGTTTAGTGGTCATAGCTAAGGAGGTTGTGCAGTGGACAGAACTGGAGAAATGCATTTTCCTCTGTGACAAAGCCCTTGTCAACAAAAAAATAATGCTGCTTCTAGCAAATTTGGTGAAACGTGGATGAGAGTGGTGATCATAGTTCAAGTACTGTGAGCAGGCGCTATTAGAACTGGAGAAAAAAATTGGTTACCTTTGTGTTCATGGTGACTATGACATTTTGGGGTTTGCACTGTTTACCCTCGGTGGTTTCTCACCTATTAAAGATTTAGGCTGGTGAATTTGAGAAGAAGAGGTGTACCCTTCCCGAATACTCTCGAAGTGTAGGGTCGTTCAGGATTGGTGGGGTACCTGAGCCAACCCTGGGTGGCCATCCACCTATTGGGCAATTTTCATTGTTATATTTTTCTTGTTTAACGTTTATTGTTATTGTTTTCCTAATTATTTACTTGTTGTTTTGTGTAAAACCCCCTCTGTCCCCGTCTACTATATTGTCCCTTATATGTCGGCCTTAGTGGTAAATAAATGAAATAATAATAATTATTATGAGTAGTAATAATAGTAGTAGTAGTGGTAGTAGTAGTAGTGGTGGTGGTGGTGGTGGTACACTAATGTATAAATCCTTTAAAACTTGTTAATTTGAAAAGCAAGCCTATCAAAACCTCACAAGTTTAGAAACTCATGAAGTATGCATATTTCTTTGAATAGCATTTCTCTGCAATTAATGAAAAGTCATTCATATACGACACGAAAAAACAACAACAACAATAGAGATAATAAATAACAATAATAATATCATCAACAACAACCTACAACAACAATGAAGGCGCATACGTACTCACATTATAAAACTATTCTCTATTCTCTTCTCACACCAGCCACCACCGCCACTTTTCAAGCCGAGTTCTTTACAACCGAGAAGATGACATCAATGCAAATGTGAACGTCATCTGTCTCACAGCTCAGAAAAATCAACAGTAAAACAGCCCCAGGGAACCATCAGAATGGCAACTGATTGGCTTGCAGATGTCTTATCGATGACACTTGTCGACTGATCATTGTGACACCAGTATTGCACGGCAGTCAATTAACATGAGCAACGGTCAAATTCACGCTGATTGACAGAGTACTTTCAAAACACTTGAGACACAATGCACGGAGTATGAGGCTGTGAGGCTAATTATTTCTGGACTGACAATATAAAGTGCAGTGGGGTGGGGTGGCATATGATAGTAATTATTTTCAGGACTAGCACAACACACTTTCTGCACGGATATATTCAGTTAGACACATTTTGAATATATTCAAGTATTTGACTCTTTCTTGTCAACCTACCCCATCTCTTTCTTCCCCTCTATCTGTTTGTTTCTGCTTCTCTCGGTCTCTGTCTCTCTGTCTGTCTCTCTCTTTCTATCTTCCTCTCTCCATATATATATGTGGGGGGGTGGGGGTGTATATGTGTGTGTGTGTGTATATGTGTGTGTGTGTGTATATATATATATATATAAATTCATTTATTTATATACATATCTATCTATCTATAATACACACACACACCACACGCGCACATGAACATAGTGAAGGTGCGTGGCTTAGTGGTTAGGGTATTCGGTTCACTACCATAAGGTCGTGAGTTCAATTACCGGCTGCCCGTTGTGTCCTTGAGCAAGACAATTTATTTCATGTTGCTTGCTGTCCACTCATCTGGCAAACACGAGTGGTACTTGTAATTCAAGGGCGAGCCTTGTCACATTCGGTGTATCACGCTGAATCTCACCGAAAACTACGTTAAGGGTTGTCAAGCAGTGAGCGGTGGACAAACAGAGATACAAAGACACACACACACGCACACAGACAGACAGACACACACACACGCACGCACGCACACACACACACAAACACACACACACACACACACACACACACACACACACACACACACACACA
>NC_068983.1:96952473-96955708 GCF_001194135.2 Octopus bimaculoides
AACGTGAGTTATTTAGACATTAACAAATTTATTAGAATATTTAGCTGAAGATCAGAATAGAGTATTATGTACTCTTAACTGTGAAACAATTGTACTAAATTAACTAAAAGGCAAGTGTTTTTTACTCTTCTCTATTGTTTTTTGTTCTGTGTGTATCAAAAATATCGCTATCAATCTGGAGTAATAATTTGTAGTTTTGAAATCAGTAGTTCTTTGACTGCTATTTCTGAATTCTCAGTATGTTGGAGAAGCAGGTTACTGTCAATCCCTATATATTTATGATTATATATATATACATATATCTGAATGTGCGTGTATGTGTGTGTTTCTATGTACACTCACACATACACATACACTGAAGTGTACGCTGAATGTATATCCATCTATATGTATATATAGATATCCATACTCTGAAAGCAGGGCAAGTAAGTGTCTGAGTGAATGTATTTTTGCTAGGGAGAGAACGTGTGTGTTCAAGTGTGTCATCGTACGCCATTTCAATGCGTGAAAGAAGCGGAGGTTAAACAGACACTGCAGAGTAATATGTAGATAGAAAAATAGAAGATAATCCTTTCTATTATAGGCGCATGGCCTGAAATTTTAAGGGAGAGGACCAGTTGATTACATTGATCCCAGTGTTTCACTAGTACTTAATTTATCGACTCCAAAAGGTTGAAAAGCATAGTCGCGACCGGTGGTATTTGAACTCAGAACACAAAGACAGGTGAGGTAATGCTTAAGCTTTGTGCTTGGCATGCTAACGATTCGGCCAGCTCGGCGCTTCAGAAATAGAGAATAATGTAGAGTGTAGTGAAAGAGACAGATAGTAAGAATTCGGTAAGAAAGAGAAAGAGGGAACGGTAAAGTTTGTTAGAAAGTGTGGGGTGGGGGTGGGAGGAATGAATAGAAGAAAGTAAGAGGAAAGAGAGGAGCGTGGAGTGAATAAGTAGATGGGAAATATTTGAAAGGAGAGATGTAATGAAAGAAAGAAAGAGAAAGGAAAGAAGAAAGAAAACATTTTGGAAGAAGGAATGAACGAAGAAACGATAGGATGACAGACGGTAAGGAGGAGAGAAATATATGAAAAGGAAAGTAATTGTAATGAAATGAAGATAGATAGATAGATAGAGAGAGAGAGAGAGAGAGAGAGAGAGAAAGAGGAGGGAGGGATATATAGAAAGAAAGAAAGGAAGGAAGAAAGAAAGAAAGGAAGAAAGAAAGAAAGGAAGGAAAGAGCATTTTGGAAGAACGAATGAACGAAGAAAAGATAGGATGTAAGACGGTAAGGAGGAGAGAAATATATGAAAACGAAAGTAAATGTAATAAAATGAAGAGAGAGAGAGGGGGTGGAGTGGGTGGAGAGAGAGAGGGAGGTGGAAAGAAAATTGAAAAGAAGGAAATTAAGAGTAAAAATAATGCAATTTAAATAATAAAAAAAACAGAGAGAATAACCAAATGGGAAAACAAAAAAATGGTGGAAGGAAAGAAAGGTAAGGTGGAAATTAATAGAATAAAGAAGGGAGAGAAATGTATTGGAAAGAAGAAAGAAACATGAAAGTAAGATTGGGAGGCGAAAAGAAAGGAAGAAAGAGGTAGAAAGAGAAGACGAATAATAAGGAAGTAGAGAGAGAGAGAGAGAGGGGGAGAGAGAGAGATGTAGAGGGAGAGAAGGTAGAGGAAGCAGAGAAAGAGTGTACTGGGAGGTGAGAACGGTGAAGACGATGGAGGTAGAGTGAAATGTAGAAGGGAGATATATAGAAACAGAGACATAAATGTTTAGTTAGATAGATAGATAGATAGATAGATAGATAGATAGATAGATAGATAGATAGATAGATAAACAAATAGATCAACAGATAGTGATATACATAAGCAGACAGACTGATGGATAGATAGATAGATAGATAGATAGATAGATAAATAAGCAGATAGATAGATATAGCTAAATAGATAGTTAAACAGACAGACAGACAGACAGACAGACAGATAGATAGATATAGATAGATAGATAGATAGACAGACAGACAGACAGACAGACAGATAGATAGATACAGATAAACAGATAGATAGATAGATAGATGATAGTGAAAATAGTGAAAGATAGGAAGTAGATTTAGGGAGTCGGAGGTAAAGAGGGGTAAGTAGTGAAAAGCGGGAAGGATGGGAGGAGAATGAAAGGAGAAGACAGAGAGAAGGAAAAAAGCTGAAGTTGAGGAAGTGGCAAGAGGTTGTAAGGAACGAAAGTGGAAAGATAAAGAGTAAAGACGTATGACAATAAAGGAGAGGAAAGAGGTAAAACAAAGTAAGAGAAGGTGGGCGCGAGGGAGAATAACATAGAGGAGAAAGAGAGTGAGTAGGGACGAAGAGGAGAGTAAGTAGGGACGAAGAGTTCAGGAAGATAAGAAAAGATTCCAGTGAATGAAAAGTAAGATGAGCAAGGAGAAGAGTAAGGAGTATAAGCGAAGGATGCGAGGAAGAGGAGTTTGAAGATGTGCTGCAAAGATGGAGGGGAAACAATGTAAGAATGGGGTTGCATTAGATAAGAGGAAAATGTGTAAAAAAAAAAGAGTGAATAAAGTAGGGGAGGTAATAAAGGAGAGGAAAGGAACGCGAAGATAGGCAAAGAAGGTGAGCAAAGGGTGCAAGAAAGAGGGCGAGAGAGAGAGAGAGAGAGAGAGAAATTTGTAAAAAGAAAGAGAGGAAGAAGCAAAGTATGAAATAAATAAAGAGCAGAGGCGACGAGGGAGTGCAACGAAGAGTTAGGATGTAAAAGTTTACACAGCTTGATGCAATATTAACTGACACCAAACCGTTACTAATCGGCTTAAAATATTGTGGATTAGAAACTGTAGTCAAAGCAACTTAGCAGAGGAAGTGAATCAGAAGAAGAAAGGAGTAAAGGGGAGAGGAGGTCGAAGAGATGTAGCAAACACATTGCTCACACGCGCACAAGTGCATGTGCACACACTCACACACACAAAAACACAAATACACACACACTGACACATGTACATACACACAAACACGTATATTTAGACACATATTTCAAAATATATATATCTTAATATATAAATATATATACACATTCATATATACACATATATATATATGTGTGTGTGTGTGTGTGTGTGTGTGTGTGCCTGCGTGCGTGCGCGTGTATGCATATAAATGAAAATGTTTATATACATATATATTTATACATATACATACATATATACAAATATATATACATATA
>NC_068983.1:96955945-96958555 GCF_001194135.2 Octopus bimaculoides
GCGTGTGTATGCGTGGGAGACAGAGTTAGATAGAGAGAGAATGAGGGAAAGAAAGAAAGAAAGAAAGAAAGAAAGAAAGAAAGAAAGAAAGAAAGAAAGAAAGAAAGAAAGAAAGAAAGAAAAAAAGAGCCTGTGTATATTGGTGTACATGCAAGGTTCGTTAAGATACGTTTCCGAAAACAATTGCAAATATAAACAAATAAATAATTGATAGTGTGTGCGTGTAAGTATATCTCGGTATATATATATGCATAAAGGAACATTCAAACACACACACACACACACACACACACAGATACACACACATATGTATATGTTTACAAACATCGTGCGCACATACTTTTCTAAGATAATGTATGTACAAATTACATGTACACATTATGCATCCAGGTGTATAAGTGCGAAGGTTTGACGAATGTGTAAAAAAGAGGTAGACATCGTATTTTTTCTTATGGTTCTGTAAATCACAGTATATCGGTATTGTATGAACTAAGAGTAAAGATCGTGATGATTATACGGTTATATGTGCGTGTGTCTGTGTTGCTAGATGTGTGTGTGTGTGTGCCTGAGTGTGTGTGTGTGTGCGTGTGTGTGTGTGCGTGCGTGTGTGTATGTGTATACAGATCAAAACCGGTGGTCTCAGAGCTAGAGTGACAAGAGTTATCTTCCACTTGCAACAACCATCTAGTGAGAGAACCGCACTGAATAAATCAACTGTGGATGTCTTACTGGGTTAAATGACACCATCGTCATCTCTTAGAGGACAATCACATTAAAGTGGCCATTAACAATACATTATACATATATATTCTTTATTTGTGAATTAAGGCTACCATTGGTTTCATGTTAAGAAGAGTAGGAAAATATCCAAGTATCTTAACAATTTTCAAGCCAATCGCATGGACAAAGGTGTTCGCCTCCATTTTGGAAAACAATCTCGTTTCGGTCACGGGATTTCTCGTAAGATCGCCTAAATGAAACAATGGAACAATGAATCAAGGGACGCTACTCTAGAAGCATTTTGGGGGATTTTATTTCCCTTGGATTTGTCTTTGCGGTAAATTTCTCAATGTTTTTCATATTTGTATTGTCTTGTTCTGGGCATGGTGTTTTGTGCCTGTATGTTGGGGTTTATTTCTTCTTTGTGTTGAGCTTGTGACATTTCTTCTTTGACATTTCTTCTTTGTTGTGTGAAGTTTGTGTGCTATGTGTGCTCACATATGTGGAGGGGCTATCCTAGCAGGGTTGCACTCGTTTGTAGTTACCCTCGTTTATAGGGGATCCTGTTTAAAGCATTTTAGTGTAAAATATTACTTCTTTATGCAGGAAGATAATGTTTAAGATGTTGTCTGTTGATTGAATAATATTTAATTTTTCCGTAATGCAGAGTTCACATTTGGTGCCCTGTTCTCTATATGTTTTGGCTTTAGCAATGATTTTACATTCTATCTGGAGGTTGCTTATCCTACGGTCTTTCAATGTCCATATATTTGATAGGGATGTCGCATGTTATTTTGTTTTTGTCTTTGAATGACGCAAGGTTTTGTGTATACCTTTCCTTGAACGAGTTTCCCGTAATTGCGATATGCGTCTTTAGTATTCCGTTTGCGTCCGTAAACTTGGCTTTGTATACGAGTTCTTTTTAGAGACAGTTGTTGCTTAGAGGGGAGTAGTTTGGGGATCTGAAGTTGCACGGTCTTTCTGGGGTGTTTCTGGTGTGTTAATGATTATTGTGATTAAGTTTTATTGACCCTATATTGGAGAGGCAGCTATAGCTAACTTTAACTGTGTTTCTGTTGAAGATTTTGTGGTACTTGTGTGAATGTGGGAAGTGGTTGTCTATTAGTTTTAAGAATTTCCTACCTATGTTATTAGCTACATTCATGGTATAAGGCGGATGGATTGAAACATAGGATATTTCTCTGCGTCTTCTAGGTCTATTCGTGAAATTTTTCTTCATTCTATCGATATCATGTCCGTTTTCATTGTGTACACATCTTAGGCCACACACACATACATGCACACACACAGACTTATATATATGTATATATATATCGAGAGAGAGAGAGACAGACAGTCAGACAGACAGACAGAGATATAGCTAGATAGATAGACAGACAGATAGTTGGATAGATAGATAGATAGATAGATAGATAGATAGATAGATAGATAGATAGATAGATAGATGTACTGACAGTCTGGGCAAGTGTCTTCTACTATAGCCCCGTGCCGATCAGAGCTTTTAAGTGGGTTTAGTAAAAAGAAGCCTATTGTAAATGTGTGCATGTATGTCTTTTTGTTTCGCTCACCGCTTGACAACCGGTGGTGGTTTGTTTACGTGCTCTACCTTATCAGTTTGGAAAAAGGACCCGATAGAATATATACCAGTCTTAAAAAGAAAAAAAATAAATACGATGTTAGATTTGTTCGACTACATCCGATATGACGAGTTATCTTCCACTATAGCTGTGGAGTAACCAATATCGTGGAAATGAATTTGAGAGGCGGAAACTATATAGAAGCCTGTCGTGTGTTAATATATATATATATCTTTGTTTGTGTTTGTGTGTGTGTGTGTGTGTGTGTTTGTGTGTGTGTGTGTGTGTGTGT
>NC_068983.1:96960496-96961183 GCF_001194135.2 Octopus bimaculoides
TATATATAACCACATACAAATACTTATACTAGAACAGGAAAAATAGTATAACGGCCCAGTTTTATTCAAGTGCTGATGTATTTATTATTGAGACAAGCAGAAGGCAGCGAGCTGGTAGAAGCGTAAGTACGCCGGACGAAATGCTTAGGGGTATTTCGTCTGTCTTTACGTTCTGCGTTCAAATTCCGCCGAGGTCGACTTTGCCTTTCATCCTTTCGGGGTTGATAAATTAAGTACCAGTTGCATACTGGGTTAATCTAATAGACTGGCCCCTTCCCCAAATATTTCGAGCCTTGTATCTAGAGAAGAAAAGAATTTTGAGTCAAGCAGAGGCATACACTTATATACAAACCACTGTCCATGTATTAACATTGACCACTATAGAAAACAGAGCTATGGGATTTAAAACTCTCAGTAGTGGATTCAAGGTAGAGAAGGATTTGCATTTGTGAAGGTTCGCTGGGTTGCTTCAAGTGGAATTCTTGTAAGTTCTTAGAAGTAAACTTACAAACACCTATCTATCTATCTATCTATCTATTTATGTTTCTGTTTTGTATCTAAGCATATATCTACCTACCTACATACATACATACATATATACATACAAACATACACGCATGTATACATCTATACATATATGTATATATATATATATATACATATATATATATATATATATATACACAT
>NC_068983.1:96961489-96966828 GCF_001194135.2 Octopus bimaculoides
TATCTATCTATCTATCTATCTATCTATCTATCTATCTATCTATCTATCTATCTATCTATCTATCTCTATATATAGTGCAAACATTCATTAAATGCACGTTTATGCTGAATTTTTATCTTTGTTTTAGATTTTTCATACTTTTTACAGCAATACAATTCCTAAATCCATATCCGATGCTTTCAAAACTTCACAATCTCATCTTCAAGAATTAAACATTTGTAGTTCTGCGAGCTGTTTCTTATTTACTCGTTGAATTCGTGTTGACTTTAATACTAAAGGTCTTTTTTTTTTTTTACTATTAGCATCATACAACAGGAATCATCTATTGATCTGTTTGTCGCGGTTAAATTTGACAGTAGAATGTTTTTATGTCAGTAATCACGCGTCAGTTTCTCGATATATTGTTGTTGCGTATTAATTTTGGCTTCTGATTGCAATAGACTAACTATGCACTTGTAACATGGAGCTATTGCACGACATTACACTACACAATAGAAAACAAAACTTGATAGGAAAGTATTAGCGGAGAGTTCTTACATACGTTATAAATTTTGACGCAAAGATAGAAAAGTAATCAAGGAAACTTTACTTATATTGCAATACAACCACTAAATTTATATCTATATCTATCAAAGGGATTTTAACTCAGAACGCAAACAATCGGAGCAAGTAGTACTGCAACGAATTTTGAGTGTTGCTCTAATGATGACCTTTCCTACTTGCCTTAATCATGCATGAACACACCAGCAATGTATGCCTAGGTTTTACAATGAACAAGAGTGGTAGATAAACAAGTTATATAAAAAGAAGGACTGGCTCAAAAGTTTATATTGGGGAATTGCTCTTCTGCAAGATCTGCTGGTAAAAATATCTTGTTTTCAAATCTGCATTAATTAACTTATCCATCGCTGCCCTTCTCGTAATCCATGCAACCATTAAACTCCTGACATTATACTGTATGAGATTTACTTCGCACACTTTTCAGTCTTCTTCTTTGTTTGGTGCTTTATCCATGAATTTGTCCTCGCTTGTCTTTGACCATTCTCTCCTTGTAATAACATGACAGGGTGATGCTGATAGTTGCATTGACAGAGAGACAAGGTGTTTGATTACTCGCTTCTACAACTGGACTTCTCTCACCATCTCTGAAACGATAACAAGTGCAGTGGTACTGCTTAAGAGAGCGACTTAGCATCTTCCACATCTCGGATTGAGAACAATATAAATTTTCTGGCTGTCTTCGGTGATGCAACTGTCTTTGCTAACGGTGCAGCTATTCAGAAAACTCTGTTTCTTTGTCTTTCTAGTTCCTCAGGATAGAAAACCCTTAAGCGGCTGGCTTTTGTTACTTGATATGAAATAACCTTACAGTGCTGGTCCGACTCAACTTTCCTCAGCGCTTATTATGGGTATACTCAAAAATGTTCCTGTGGTCTTTCAGTTTCATAAGAGCTTGTAAGTGTATGATACCCCTCTACGCCCACAAATCGTTCCTTTACTTCTGCACTAATCACTCACCATATTGCACTATAAAAATGACAACGAACAAGCACTCAGGGTTACTTCGAACGCTCTCACGTATTACGCTGCTCCACGCACTGGCGCACAAGCTCGCAAGCAGGTATGTCGAGGAAGATCTCTTTCCTACACAGCACTTCGCCTTCGGTCATCAAGATTAGTCAGACAGTAGCGTAAGCTTAAAGGATAATATTGATAATCAATATACTTACAAAATCCAGGTTAACTCATCTCGCGTGAGTTGAATGTAGGCATCGTAGCCTTCGAGAATCAAAGGTAGTTCAGTATTCTCTTTGCCCGCTCTTGAACAAAATTTTCGTGAATGTCCCTTAACTCAAGTTTTCCACATCTCCGTTTTAAACTATACTTTATTACTATCTAAGCATCGATGTCGAAGGCAATTTTAGTAATATCGCCTTTATTTTGTGCCTTTTCTCCCAGAATATAATAGCGTGGGTATATAAGTGCCTGACATTATTACTGTATTTGATAAGGATATAACAAAGACAACATTACACTTCAATATTTTTCGTAAAACCTCAAAATTTTACAGATCTAAATCACATGAGTATTGCAGCAAAATTGGATCATTCATACATTTTCGCTTCGTGCTTTCAGATATACTACTTTGCTTATTTTGATAGATGGTCTCTTCGTTGATTCGTCTCTGTTGTAAATCATGTCGAGCCAGAAGAAGGTTTTATTTATTTATTATTATTTTCGTAATGTGAGACGAAATTTTCAAAGACTGGGAAATATAGATTCATTTTCTGAAAAGATGGTAATATGCAATAACGTCACTTTCATCCAAAAAGAGAGAGTCCAAAATATTCAATAATATGTTTCAGTGAAAATAATAATAATAATAATAATAATAATAATAATAATAATAATAATAATAATAATAATAATAATAATGATGATGATGATGATGAAGATGATGATGATGAAGATGATGATGATGATGATGAAGATGATGATGATGAAGATGATGATGATGATGATGATGATGATGATAATAATAATAATCGTAAAATAACAACATGGACGTACAGAAAGCATGAGCGTACACTAAGAAGCTCTTTCAGAACGAATTTAATCCCAAAACATCGACGAAATGGAAAGAAAGCTGGCAAAAAGTCTGAGGGAAATATTCTTTTAAAACAAATCTACTAAAAAAAAAAAAAATGAACAAATCATTGTTAGATAAAACAAAGTTTCTTCTATGTTGTGTGACACCTGCGAAAAATGGACATCAACACTAGAAAGCCCAGGATAAATCTGTTATATGCACGGTAAGTACGTAAATTAATTAGTTACGTATACAACCAACTGCTTATGCATACATGCACACGAGTCTTCCCAAAATTCACAGTAGTAAAGAAAATGACAAAATTATCTGCGAGGTGAACGCGCCCCTCAAATCTACCATAAAAGGGAAACGAACAGTCTGCACCAAAATGTGTAGCGTAAAAATGAAAAGGTGAGTAACAAATCTTCATAAAAGACCAACGTGGCAAGAAATGGTGAAGAAAAAAATCAATGCTCTTTGATCTGATATAGAAATATTGAAAAACTTAAGCAAATTATGGATACATAGGGTTTGGGGGAAACAATTAATCATATCCTTTATATAGATATGTTGAAACTCTTCGTAAAAGGTTGCCAACAACTGCAATCACTCCCAAACACTATCAAACAATTTAGTGATAGCATCTGAATGAAATCTGGGCTTGACAAATGCGCCAAGGCTGCAGTTACTAAGGGAAAACTATCAAACACATGCAACATCACTCGAGATGGCGACAGCAAGATAAAAGAATCAGAAGCTCAGGGCAATTATAAGTATCTACGAGTATATGATGGACACGGGATTAAATACTCACTAATGAAAGAAAAAATAAGAAAAGAGTGGTGTCGTAAGGTAAGAGCCATTCTAAAAACTGAACTGAATGCCAGAAACAAAAGAAAATACTGAAAAAGTGCGAATTGAAGTCAGAACACCAGTTGGCTCAACTAGTGAAGTTAAATGAAAAAGTGCATGCCAAAGCCTCGTGTATAGGCCGCGTCGGAAGATGATCTAGATATGTTTAAAAATAATCCACAGTTTCTATAGGCAAGGACGCCATCAAAATAGAAGTCCTCCCCGCGACGAACCAATTACTGGAGTTTAGGAGGAAAATTTGGGCAAATGAAAAGGAGTACAAATGTGATTCCCCATGGATTAATAGACAAAACAAAAACACAGCTTATAGAGAAACAAATATGGAAAGAGATAACTGAAGATGCCAGACTCGCATTAAAAAAGTCCATTAAATAGAAGTCACCTATATGAATAAAATCCCAAACTATTGGCTCGACGTATTTGAAAACTCGCACAAGAAACTAACTTCTTGCTACAACGCTATTATGAAGGAACCGCAGATGACCTCGGAATGGCTGGCTAATGGTATCACTTTTTTGCTCCTCAAAAAGGATGAAACAAAGACCTTAAGAACTACAGATCGATAACGTATCTTACAACAATGTACAAAACCCTTACATCTCTCTTAATGGAACTCACATATGCTTTTCTCATCAACAACATCTCCGATGAACAGAAAAGTGTGTAAACGTGGGTCTCATGGATGTAACGATAAATTGTTAATGAGCAGAATGATTTTAGAAGACCGCCACAACAAGGGATAAAAGACATCTGTCATTGGCCTGGATAGAGTACAAGAAGGTCTTTAATAGTCTTCCTCATAGCTGGACAAAGGAATGCTTGGAGATATTCAAAATCTTTTCATTAACCAGGAATTTTGATTCTCACATTATGAAGATCTTGAGAACGACGTTAATTCTCATTACTGACACTATAAATATAAACGCTGAGCAACTCAATAATAATTGTGGAATCGTTCAAGAAGGCTCATTATCTCCTTTGTTATTCCGTATAGCACTGTTTCTACTTAGTAAACTCCTGAATAAAACAAATTATGGATACATAGGGCTTGGGAAAACAATTAATCATATCCTTTATATAGATATGTTGAAACTCTTCGTAAAAAGTTGCCAACAACTGCAATCACCCCCACACACTATGAAACAATTTAGTGATAGCATCTAAATGAAATCTGGGCTTGACAAATGCGCCAAGGCTACAATTACCAAGGGAAAAAACTATCAAACACATGCAGCATCACTCGAGATGGTGACAGCGAGATAAAAAAAATGAGAACCTCAGGGCAATTATAAGTATCTAAGAGTATATGATGGAGACAGGATTAAACACTCACTAGTGATAGAAACAATAGGTGTCGTAAGGTAAGAGCCATTCTGAATACCGAACTGAATGCCAGAAACAAAATTGAAGTCATAAACACATAGGCCATGCCTGTAACCACATACAACTTTAATATTCTAAACTGGTCTTTCTTTGAGATCAACAAAATTGACATCAATATACGAAAGCTGGTAACAATGCATCGTGTATATAACTCAAAAGCAGGCACAGATCGAATATTCTACTCGAGAAAAGAAGGCCGTACGGGGTTAATACAATCCTAACTCTCATTGAAAATTGCAGCCACGGGACTTGCTGCCTACTTGCAACAAGTAAACAAGGATGCTAAAGATGGTTCAGAAACATGAAGATACTAAAATGGTGCACTCAGTAACAAAATCGCGAAAGTATACCTCCGAGAAATGCAAGTAGACGAACGAGCACTCGAAGAATAAGTGTCCCCAACAGACTAAGCAAAATAAATAAAAACCATTGCCAAACAAATTATTCTTTACTATATATATATGTGTGTATGTGTATGTGCGTGTATATATAT
>NC_068983.1:96966852-96971807 GCF_001194135.2 Octopus bimaculoides
TGTGTGTGTGTGTGTGTGTGTGTGTGTGTGTGTGTGTGTGTGTACAAGTGTATATATGTGTGTGTGCGTGTATGTCTCTCTCTCTCTCTCTCTCTGTCTCTCTCTCTCTACACACACACACACATATATCATGTGGACGATATTTTCAACCGAGACGTTACAATCGTATCTCATTCTTCAGTTCTGTGTATGTATATATATTTGCTAGATTGATGACATTTATCAATGGTTTCTTCCATTGTGCTGATGCGCCATTTTGTATCTTTGATAAAATTGTCGACATTTTTTTACGATACGGGTATGCTAATAACAGCAATGATGACGATGATTACTTTTATTTGCCTCCAGGGCGAAGGATGCGGGGGACAATACAAAAACATGTATAAAGTGTGGGGGTTTAATAATATTAATAATGATGATGATGAGGATGATGATGATGATGATGATAATAATAATAATAATAATAATAATAATAATAATAATAATAATAATAATAATAATAATAATAATAATAATAATAATAATGTAGCTATCTGAGTTTTCTTGAGAACAAAAATTTTAAAGTAAATATAGAAATTATTATAATTCAAGATAATTTGTGAAATGTGTAGTTAATTCTTCATGTTTATTGAAATCCAAAAATGGTTCTCATTTGCATATTTTAATGAATTTCAGTATTTTTATCGCTGTTTATGGAACATTCAAATATTCTACAATTAATTCTCAGATCAAAATCCATTTTATGCATTCTAACATTGTAATCTTCCGACATTCGCATTAATTTATAATTTCTCAATTAGTTAACAGTCAATATATCTGTCCTGTTGAATAAATGACATATTCCAAAGTTATTCTTTTATTCTCTTCCGAGTCAAACGGGTTATTTCTAATCGTTTATTATATTACTTGGATTCCCGTGCAGTAAGTGAGATGGATTGATTCTGCACTCGAAGTAGAACGTTAAAGCAATTCAAAAATATGTTCATTTAAACGATTAAAAATCTGGATATCAAAGTCAATGTGAAATTGATTAATGGAGAGTGTTAATTTGAAATCACGCCATAAATAAATATAAGTATGTTGTGAAGGTTTTCCCAGCGGATATTTCTCAACAGACAGTATCACCTCCTGGAACTAGCAACATCCCAAGCATTACGTTACATTTCTTTCATGCGGTAAGAGAGCTTACCATTTAAATCAACCTCAGTAGTTATTCTTTTGTTAAGCTAGGGGACGTAAATACACCAGTACCGTTTGTCAAGCGGTGGTAGGGAAGAAACACAGACACAAAGACAGACAGACAGACACACACACACACACACACACACACACACACACACACACACACACACAAATAGTATTACGACGGGCTTCTTTCAATTTCCGTCTATCAAATTCCCTCAGATAGCTTTGGTCGGTATATGTGTGTATGTATGTATGTATATATGTATGTATGTATGTATGTATGTATGTATGTATATAGGTATGAATGTATGTATGTCAAAGAGAGATGGTTAAACAAAACGTTGTACATCATCTCCCTCATTATCTCACATACCAAATCTTTCTCTCTCTTTTATTATTACTCCCACTGCCACCATCAACACTACTACTTTTTGTAAAACATCATCAACTCTACCTAAATATGTTTGTCTTTCTTTTTCTCCCTCTCTTCTCTCTCTCTCTCTCTCTCTCTCTCTCTCTCTATCTATCTATATTCGCCACTGCCCTCACAGTCTCTATGCCTACTATTACTCTCGCCCCATCATGAGGAATAATAGAAGTGTTATTGAATAGTGAGAGAGGGGGTTAATGTGTAACCCACTGACACATAGGAATTAGTTTTCGCATTTATTATATTATATTATATTATATATATATATATATATATATATATATATATATATATCTTAATATGTATATGTATATATGTATGTATTTATATATATGCATGTATGTATGTATGTATGTATATATAGGCAAAATTAATAGAGGTCGCAAAATTGACGAAGGGTACTGACTAGCACCGCTTATGTTAAAATATGAGTTAAATTAACTCTAAAGCCAATAAATCACTATACTTAATGACTGACAAAGGGAGGTAAGTCCCTAGCGTGCACAGCCGTATCGCGACTTCGAATTTTGGTGCAGACCACCTTAATTCTCATCAGCGGTTCTAATTGTTAATAAACCACCCTTTTAATTTGTTGTTTACACTTTTACCATTTTGAAAATCAGCAAATGTTTTCAACGATTTTTCTTATGAGATTGATAAAAGAAGTTGAGTTTAACCGTACGCCGTTATAGCCACTGAGGAGAATTAAGGTGGTCTGCACCAAAATTCGAAATCGTGATGCAGTTGAGTACGCTAGGGACTTACCTCCCTTTGTCAGTAAGTATAATGCTTTAGTGGCTCAGTACCCTCCGTCACTTTTGTGACCTCTATTAATTTTGTCTTTAGGTTCTAATTCCTAAAAAACCACCCCCTTCAATTTGTTGTATGTGTGTGTATATACATACATACATACATACATACATACATACATGCATGCATGCATACATACATACATACATACATACATACATACATACATACATACACACATACCCGTTCAGACACACAAACACATAGGCGTACACACGCACATATATTTGACACCGATTTGATAAGTGATGTTGGTTTGCTTACGTCTTCGTGTCCTAATGGTTCGGCAAAAAGAGACCGATAAAATAAGTGCCAGACTTTAAAAAAAATTACTGATGGTGAATTGTTTCATTGAGGGCGCTACGGACTGACTTGGTGTGGTTACGACATTTTGTCCACAGCAGAGAACGACATTCTTATGCGTTCGAATATGTCCCAAACATATTTGAACTGGTAGCAACATAATACCTATTTAGGAATGTATCCTAGCTGTGAATATTCTACATTTTATCGTATATGGAATATGAAAGAAAGCACAATTGAAGAATCTTAGTGTTTGAGACTCCATCGTTTGCCCGAAAAATATAATATATAAAAGAAATAATCCTTGTGTGATAACCGCCATCTTTAACGACACGGTCATTCAAAAGACAATAACCTACAATAGGTTAATCTTTATACGGATATAACTAATGGGGAATGAATGCAAGGAAATGAATAGCAACACATTGCAGAGACGTAAATTGTGAACTCAGTAGCACAGAACCTAAAGGTCATCAATAACCCCTCAACCACGTACCGCAACAATACAACTTTTAAGATCTATTTATCTCCAGTACTGTAATAGTCAGTGCCAACACAAGGTGATTCATGTCTTTAGTAGTTTTCAGTGAAATGTATTGACGATACAATAAGTTAATGTCGAAATATACAAATAAGCACATGTTATAATGATAGCGATAATTTGAAGCGCAGTCAGCAAAGATTTATTACCTGAGAAAATGGGAAAGTACTACTCATCGGAGTACACTGCATTAGCGGCAAACATAAAGTATTTCGAAATATATAAACTATATATATAACATTTTTACAGCGCATTCATTATTAGTTCAGGATGATCAAATTCGCTAAGCGAAGACGGTATGGAAACAAGTAAAACGTTAAATATTACCTTTACGCGCATTTCAAAGATCTCTATTTATCTCATACACCACTCTATCTGCCTCCCACTGTCTGTATATACGTATATGCGCGTGCATTTACTTACACAAATACACACACATAGGCATACGTATATGTCTAATATATGAACAGATATATACATACTTATACACATATAGATAAATAGATTCGATAGATATGCATATACATACACGTAACTATATGTATATATCCGTATGTGTTTGTGCATGTTTGCATATGTGCGTGTGTGTATGTATATGTAATATGTATCGTATATATATACATACATATGTATATAATATATAATATATATATATAATATACATATATACATGTATGTATATGTATATGCACTCATAGAAGCGTAAATAGACATGACATACACACATCCTTAATACAAATGAACAAATTTCGATATGTGCAGAGATAAACGCCGCTGTAACATGCCTGCAAATCACAACACTACACACACTCAAACGTACATTATCTTAATACGCCTCCACACACACACACACACACACACACACACACACACACACAAACAGCCATGCACACACACACTAACTACACTCCCCCAAAACAACACATTCCTATCCAAGCACTAACTTACTCCCCCTCGCACACACATGCACACATACACGCACATGCGCGCATATATACATTAAACTGTTTCCCCGAGCGCCATTTTCTCATCTCTATAGATTTACTGTTGCTTGAATGAGACAAAAGCGTATAGATTAAATATAGAATGTTACACTACATTAATTCACAATCACTGTCATGACGTTAGAGAGAAATAATAACAAGCTCTTTCTCTCTTTTTTCATCACCTCTTATCTCTCATGAATTCTCTTTACTGTCTCATATATGACTATCACGTTTCCTTATCTCTGCTTTTCACGCACCCGCAAATATATATACACATGCACACTATATACGAATACAACGATGTTTTAAACTACAACTACACGTGAGTGCGTGTATAGCTGCATATATGCATATTATGTGTGTACGTGTGTGTTTGCGCGCGCGTGGGGCATGTGTGTGTATGTACATAATATGTTCATGTATTGCAGATTACACACACATACACATATAAGATATGTATATATATAATATATTACACACATATATATATATATACGTGTGTGTGTGTGTGTGTGCGTGTGTGTGTATAACTAGATAGATAGACTGATACATACATATCTCTCTATCTCTCTCTCTCTCTCTCTCTATATATATATATATATATATAGAGAGAGAGAGAGAGAGAAGGAGAGGATATATAGACATACAGGTAGATAGATAGATAGATAGATAGATAGATAGATAGATAGATAGATAGATA
>NC_068983.1:96972091-96973397 GCF_001194135.2 Octopus bimaculoides
GCATATGTAGATACAGATACATACAGATACAAACATGCATGTGTAAGTATTAAAGAAAGAGCAAAGAAACATTGTTCATCTTGGTTGTATGTCAGTTTCCCAATCCGGTGAGAAACTTGGAGGTTGAAACTGTCCTCACATGCTTCGAGCCATACATCCATCCACCCATCCATCCATCCATCCAGCCAGCCAACCAGCCATCCATCCATCTATCTATCCAGCCATCCGTCCGTCCGTCCGTCCGTCCGTCCGTCCGTCCGTCCGTCCGTCCGTCCATCCAGCCATTCATCCATGTGTTCAATCAAACATTCAACTAACCATCGACGCGCATAATTTTTCAACGTTCAGTCTATTAAACAGCTGCCGCATGAACATCGCTACAAGGAAGTGAGGGGAAGGACATACACACGTGCGCGCACACTCATAGTAACACAGGGAGAGGGAATGAGAGCAAGAGAGAGAGAGAGAGAGAGAAAGAGAAAGTGATAGAGAGAAAGTGATAGAGAGAGAGAGAGAGAGAGGCAGAGAGAGATAAAGAAAGAGAGAAAGTGATAGAGAGAGAGAGAGGCAGAGAGATATAAAGAAAGAGAGAGAGGGAGAGAGAGAGAGAGGAGCAAAATGATGAAAGAGGATGGTTTTGCGATGCGTAAAATGACAAATGAATTGAAAATCTCTTATGGTGGAGAGCAAATGTCACAAAGCTTTGTGTGAGAGGAGGAGGAGGAGAAGTAGGAGGAGGAAGAGAAGTAGGAGGAGGAAAACGAGGAAGAGGAGTGGGACTGATTTGTAGTAGTAGTAGTAGTAGTAGTAGTTGTTGTTGGTTTTGTTGTTCTTGGCTGATTGACATTGTGTGAAGTTGGCAGACTCGGATTCCAATCAGTCAGATCGAGTCACTACAAACATGGTCAACCCATCCACCATCCAGGTAAAACTTACCTTTAATTTTATTTGTTAACAGCAAGCGCTAACACATCGGCCATGACAGTTGCTGATATATAGGACAAGATATAAGCGTTCAGCTTCCTTGTTTTGCCGAACGACAAATGATTTGTTTATGGTGATCAAATGTATGTGCCGTACATGAACTCACTCTCTCCATCAAATCGACGTTGCCTGGACAGAAGAACAGTGTACCACGAGTCATGAGTCGAAGTGACCGCTGAGCAACGTGAGATGAAGTGTTCTGCTCAAGAACACAGCGCACCACCCGGTCTAGCAATTGAAACCACGATCTCGCGATGATGAGTGCAACACCCTAACCATTAGGCCATGCATCCTCACTATATATATATATATATATATATAT
>NC_068983.1:96973919-96976306 GCF_001194135.2 Octopus bimaculoides
CCATTTTTATAATTGTTTATGGTGCTTTATACTTATAACGAACTTTTCACTTATATATATATATATATATATATATATATATATATACACACACATGCATGTATATACACACGCATATCGCGTGAAAGAGAGAAGAGGGAGAGATGGTCTGGTCATTCAGTCTTTGATGGGCTTCTTGAGAAGATGAGAAGATGCAGCATAAATTGAGTTATTTATGTGAGAAATCATTCAGAGTAATTAACGATAGATAACTAGAAATAGTGCGCGCACACCTTATCATAAAAATGTTTTGTTTGGTAGTTTAGTAACCCCACTTTTCATAACAACCTTGAAGCTCCTAAAAGCTCGTCGGAAAAATTCACATATCTTACTTCTATGTCAATTAAATCACGCTCCAGTCAACCTGAGTGACTGATCCATGTTCACATAGATGTTAATGCCGTTTTTGAGGATATAGATTGTTTCTTATAGCTAGTCTGGCTTTTTTGTTGCAGTTTTGTTAAGCTGTGTCTCTAAAGTGGAGAATCTGAGCGAGATTGTCCAAACTCGGCTGAAACCTCGTTACAGATGTCCTCTTGCATTGAGTTTATTATGCATATCTTATGCATATCAATCAATGCAAGACTTTTCTTTTTTTTTATTCTGTACATACTAACTGTCGCTGTTTTTATCATGGACATCAATTATGAAACGTGTAGAATGAGCCTGCAAAACACTATGAAGTCTGATATATAGACTTTTGCAGCACACCACTACGGATAAAAACAAGAGGACAGTTAATGGTACCAGATGGAATAAATGTTTGTTGTTTGGGTAATGGTTTCAGTAAATTCTACATAAATTTTCTCAGTTGATGCACATAATTAGACAGATCGTGACATACGTTTGAATCTCCAACAATCTGTACGGAAGCGTTAATATCGTGCCATAAAGCAGTTATGCCATAGTAAAAGTTAAGTCTACCTTAATTGACGTTCTAATATCTCGTAGTGCAATCGGCAGATATCCCAACCACCTATCCGTGTTGCCTTTTGCTTTAAATATTGTTTTAAGTTGCTGATGAAAGCATTCCATGTTTCGCAGAATGATAAGCCGAAGATCGAATCCGCTTAGTACCAAGCAATTGCATTAATTCAGCAAACAAACTAGATTCAAGTTGCCTGCCTCTGTCAGTCGTTATCTTTGCTGGAATCCCATAACGCGACAAGCAGTTATAAAGCAACACTCAGCTATCGTTGCCGTTGAAATATATTGTATAATATAATAACAGCTTCAGACCCAATAGAAAAATGATCACTACATATTAACTGATGCATTTAGTCCTGAACAAGTGATAACGGTCCAGCAGTTTCTGTATGCATGCGTTGAAAACGTGAAACTGGTGTAGCAAAATTTCTTAAGGGCACTCTTAGTTGACGATGAGCTTTTGCTTTTTGACAAGATATACAATTCTTAGTCCTTTGATGAATATTCTTGTTCATATTTGGCCAAAAGAACCATCTGTGACTCCCGGATGAGATATATTGTGAAGAGCGGAGAAATGGAGCTTCTATGTTTGGAGGAACAAAAGATCGTTCATGGTCGGCAGAAATATAACAACACGTATGCCTCGTAGAGTATGGAAGAACTACATGGAACTCTACAGACTATACAAAGTTCTCCGGTTGTGTTAATTTTCCATTCGCTTCCTGGTCTACAGCAATTTTTTCAAAGTCAATAGCTTCACTGTAGTGCAAGGAATTTACATGAAATTGGGATACAGCATCAGCTGTGCAATTATTAGAGCCCGTTATATAACAAATATCGGCAGTAAACTGTGATACATATAAAGGTCCCCTATGGAGAATGTTTAAAGTTAAAGCTTTTGGTTAGTATGTATGATAAAGATTCTACCTTCCAGGTAATGACGAAAGTACTTAACTATTAATTATGGTGCTAATAATTTCTGATCGAATGAACTATATCTACTTTCAGCCGGTTTCAAACACTTCGAGAAAAATAACAAAGTTTACCAAGAATCCTGATTATATTGTTCTAAAACAACAACGATTCTCACGTCAGAAGCATCCACTTACAGAGAAAGGTTTGTCTCTGTTACTGCTTGGTTAATAAGCTGACTCTGGATAATTTCTCTTTCATCTCTTTAAATGATTGTGATTCTGATGTTAAAAGAATTTTCTCTTTCTTCCTTTTCCGATTAATTGATCCAGAAGCTACGATGAAAAGCCATACGTAAATTCAAGTTCAACGTTACAGGTTTTTCTCTGTGAGAGTGAATTGTTGAATGGTTTAAATTTTGCAAATTAACCATTATCGGCTGCTGTCTGCCTTGTAAAAAACTGTACAACCAAAAAATGCACTCGGCACCTGTTTTCACGAGGAAACGA
>NC_068983.1:96976316-96978273 GCF_001194135.2 Octopus bimaculoides
GGCTTGAAATCAGATTAAAAGAAGTTTGTATACAGCAGTGAGCATTCGAGCCGAAATCTGTAATGGTACCAACACTGTGAATGAGTTCTGCGAGATTTTTTCTCTCAATTTCTGGAACGAGAAGTTGAATATGCGGAAAAAATGAACTGCTTCGAAGAGAGTTGAAAGTAACAAAATAAGTAGAGCAAGTTGGAAGTGGTATGTCGAAATTGCTATCCGCTAATTCCGACAGTTGACCAACAGAGCTGGGATCCTTTACTATAGAAATTCTCTGTACATTCGGCAGTAAACGTGACAGTGACAACTGTTTCATGTAAGGAATTATTTTCCTCTAAGGAATTACTTTCTAGCAATTCCTTCGTCTTCATGGTAGCTGGGAAGGCCTTATCTTCTAAAGTTTCACTGTAGAGAAGGTGACCAGAGCTCCTTTGCGGGGAACTGGACGTGCGTTTTAATATCTCTAGTTTAATTTCCTGATACGAAATGGTACCTGCAGGAGCTGTAATTCTGTCCTTTATTTCACTGCTTAACATTGGCGGAAAGACACTTATAAACAAATTGAGATATGAGAATTTGACGGAATTTAGTTAGTCGAAAAGTATGCTGCTAAGTGCGTGAACCAAATGTTCGCGTCTCCAGATCACTGAGAGATTGTTAAAGAGAATATAGCTGCTTATGTCATTGGAATAAGAGCCTCATTAAGTAGAGAATATATGGCAAGGAACTTTTCCCTTTTTGTCTTTTTTACCAATTTACACTATGGCAGTAATGAAATGACGGACTGGAACATGTAGCTGAGACAGATACGTTACAAAAATAATTCATTTCTAGAACTGAACTATGCAAGAAAGATGGTTGTTGAAAATGCCGAAAACTGGTTAGAAATAGCTGTCAAATACGTTATTGATTGTGGCTATATGTTAGCATGTATGGAAACACACTGATTGCAGTGTCTTATCAGTGTTGATATTGGTTCGGAGAAGTTTCTTCTGTGGTTGCCAGGTGATATTCATTTCCGTCTAGCATTCGTTGATGGTAACACGTTGTTTTATTTTCCAGAGAGAAAAATCAGACTCCCCTGCGCGTCATCATTTTTTACTATGCGGAGTCATCAACGATCCTGTTGTCGTTGACTGTTTCATTATCGTTTTGGTGCTTGTTTGGAACCACTATTTCAGTGGGTTTTGTCACTAATTCATCGTTGGTAGTATATGATATTAGGTGAGTCGAGTGACCACAACCGAAACATTTCCATTTAGATGTGTACAACAATCATTTGAATAAAATAGGATACATGCGATCGTATCTGTGATAAAATGAAATTCTTAACTGAATAAATAATTTTAGTTCTATGAAAATCGTTGAGTGTTATTAAAATCAGACAAATAGAAAGAGTGAAAACACCATATCACAAAACTGAACGACAGAATTCTGTGTAGAACCTAAGTATATAGTGATTATTGAGTTCACATTCTTTTTTTTAATTATTTTCGATGGCTATTTTCGTTGTTTAACTTGATGAGGCATAATTAAGAAAGGCATGATCCTCCATCTTATTCGCACTTACTATGGTTGCTCCCTTTGCTAAAACCAGTGAGCAAAAGAAATCGAGCAACAGATAGAATGTGTATGTATGTATGTATGTATGTATGTAGGCAGGTATGCATAAATGAATGTATGTATGTAGGTAGGTATGTATGCATTTATGTTTGTATGTCATCATTCAGTTTTATTTCAAGATTTCTTGCCAATAGAGATAGAGTCGGTTTCTAACCTAGATCCAATTGGAATTTTAACAACATCAACAGGGTATTTTTGTATGTATGTATGTATGTATGTATATGTGCAGATTTGTATGTTTTGTTTATGTATGACTTCTCATGCATATACTTGCATATCTAGACATGCCTATATATATTTAAAGGATAAACTTCTGGAAAGTTTTACAGATTTTGAC
>NC_068983.1:96979579-96982863 GCF_001194135.2 Octopus bimaculoides
TATGTATGCATGTATGCATGTATGTATGTATGCATGTATGTATGTATGTATGTATGCATGTATGTATGTATGTATGTATGTATGCATGTATGTATGTATGTATGTATGTATGTATGTATGCATGTATGTATGTATGTATGTATGTATGCATGTATGCATGTATGTATGTATGCATGTATGTATGTATGCATGTATGTATGTATGTATGTATGTATGCATGCATGTATGTATGTATGCATGTATGTATGTATGTATGTATGCATGTATGTATGTATGTATGTATGCATGTATGTATGTATGTATGCATATATGTATGTATGTATGTATGTATGTATGTGTAGTGGAAATATATGGTCAGTACCAGGCGTTGATGTGGCAGCGTGTATATATTTACTCCATAAAAATATATTTTATTTACTGGTCGATGATGATACATAGAATCAAAATGTAGAATCTAGCTGAATGAAGTAATCTATGCAAGAAAGTTCAAAGATAGGAAATGTAGAAATAACAGCTAAGTCCTGTGGCGTAGAGAAATAGACGGACAGAGCAATGACGTGAATGACTCTAAGTCTGATCTATTAAGAAGCAAAGAGCAGGGTTAGCAAGCTAATTTTATCAATGGAGCGCTAGACATTCTAGAAACTTCCAAGAGAAACGCTAAGATTCATGAATAATTAAGAATCACTTCTCATGACACAGATGCTTCGAGAACGTAGAAAGGGAGGTTACTCTATAATCTTTCTTGCAAGGGAGATCATTTAAGTATGTAGCTACCGCTATATATGTATGTTTTAAAAAATAACGTCGACCACTAACGTGGACAATTAATGCGCTAGAAATAGATCACATCTTGTGTCTATTAAGACCTAAAAAGTTCTCAACATGAAATATAGCAGCATACCAAAAACGTGAGCGGGCAAGACATTTAAAATCACAATAATGATTTTTTTAGGTGATTTTAAATGTCTTGCCCGCTCACGTTTTTGGTATGCTGCTATATTTCATGTTGAGAACTTTTTAGGTCTTAATAGACACAAGATGTGATCTATTTCTAGCGCATTAATTGTCCACGTTAGTGGTCGACGTTATTTTTTAAAATGTACCTTAATCCCCTGAGATTGCAGATAATATTTCTGAATCTCTTTGATTCTTTAAATGTGCTGGCCCCCTGATAATTAATCGATATTAATTAATATATTAATATATGACTAATTACCAGAACTTATAATAATAGCTATATATGTATGTGTATGTGTATGTGTATGTGTTTGTGTATGTATGCATGTATGAATGTAAGCAGCTTTGTAAGGTCACTCTTAGTGCTGTTGGTAACATGTAACCCAGTACACAGCTTATCGTATGGTTTGGTAGTTGGCGAATGAACTGACAACTTTACCAACCCTACTTTGCAAGGAGGTTGTTTTCGTTGGAGAACCTGCAGGATAAAACAAAAATGCCTGTCAAAGGAAGGATGAACTCAGTAGAGCCAACGGCACCTAATCTTTGTTTAAACATCTATATTAAAGGAGGAAATACTGAAATAACACCCTATTCATTGCGAAGCCGGAGATCTTGGTCTTGCTTGTTTTTGAACTACTTGGTTTTGTAGGTGGGTCTTAGCAGTGTTGCGCAAGCTGTTAATGGCTTTTAATTTCAGCACAAGGCATTACTGATAGCAGCTATCTTCAACATCTAGGATAAGATAATTTGTCACAGAAGGCCTTACTTGTCTAAGAGTTGAAAGCCACCATGTATGTATGTATATATGTATGTATGTATATGTTCCTTCTCTTTCTCTTTTTAACTTAGAGTAAATTTTGACCGGCCACCTACTTCACAGCAAGATTATGAAGGAAAGTATCGTGTTTAACCATCATCCCTTAAATCTTGAGAAGGTCTTGGAGACTATTATAGTCCCAGATAGCGTGAACATTTGTAGTATATGAATTAAGGATTTGCATTCTCTGCATGTATGTATGCATGTATGGTAGGATGGCTAGATAAATGCTTGGATGCAACAGTCGTTTTCCTATATTCTTGGTACTTTATGTTTGGTGATTGCGTACAGTGGACAGACACTGGGGTTAAAGAACAACAACAACAACAAGAGGGATTTGAATTAAGAATGTAAGGCATCATGCCCAATGTTCTTACAGTTTCATCCATCCACCGCCTTTAGAAGTGGCACTTCATTTCATCATCATCAGCAGCAGCAACAACAACAACAACAACAACACACACACACTCACACGTGAGTGTATATTTACTTAAATAAGGAACACCCCTTTCAAGTATATAATATTGTGGAGTGGACTCCATTCGAGGTACTTTTTAAGTTTATTCATAGTTCCTCGTTGGACGTTTATGTTTAGTTTGCAACACTAGTTTTCAGAAGCACTCAGATTCAACCTGTCACTGACAGGCAAATTTAGCAGCGTCTTGTTTGCCCACTTTGCAGTAGTTTGCAAAGGATCATGCAAATGGAAAAAAATATCATGATTAAAATCGTTATCGCTGAATTTAAGGAGTACTAATAAATGGAAAGTTAGAAGTCTTTGTAATGTAGAAATATTAATATCTACACAAAAAGATATCTTTTTTTCTCAACATCTTAGATCACATATTAAATTCCACTCCTTAATTTCGGCACAAACTTCAAAGGAAATTATTGTCGGAACATTAAAAGTGTCAAACTCGAATTGCTCCATCAATCTCTCGAAACTCTTAGTGATAAAATTACAATAAAAATTAAAGATAAATTGCAAGATTTTTTTTCAGATGTGAAGGTGATAAACAGAGATATAAACACAACTAAAAAGGCACTTAACAAGAATTTTAAACCAGCTCTACAGGAAATGAACATTAACGATAAAATTGCAATGTGTAAAAAGGCAATAAGAATAATCTGTTTATTATGAACAAAGATGAATACATTACTAAAATCAACATCATTGTATATGATAATATCAAATTTATCGAAATTGAAAAGACTGAGCAATTATAAATCAAACACTCGAAATTTATTAGCGCGGCAAATACGCGTACGTAGAGAAAGCGCTTAACATTAGAAGTACCAACATGACCAGCATTGAACATTTTTTATTTAATTCAACTTGTTTTTAATATAAGCTAATGCAGTGAATAAAGGATTTGAAAATAGGGTCTCTTAGGATCAATCGAAAAAAAAAAAATTACGCACGAAAATATATATGTACGAAACTATGCTCTTAATTATATATATGAAATATAGACATATGATATATATATATATATATATATAT
>NC_068983.1:96983399-96986411 GCF_001194135.2 Octopus bimaculoides
AACATAGTTGTTATTTTTAGCAGAATAAGTGAGAATGTTGAGGTTTCCTTGTTGGTCCAATCTAGCAGGATAAATGCATGATAGAAGTGCTTTCAGGGATTTTGTACAGGGCATGAGTTATCTTTGAGTAAAGAAAGAATATTTATGCTCTTTCTAATACTGGTTGACCTACAGTTCTTATTGAAAGCCAATATACATACATTTGTTTGTGAACCGCATATATGAGTGCTTGAGAGAGTATGTGCTTAGTATAAAATCAGTGAGCAGGCACAGTCGTTAGCACGCCGGGTGAAATGCTTAGCGGCATTTCATCGTCTCTATGTTCTGAGTTAAAATTCTACCAAGGTCGACTTTGCCTTTCATCCTTTCGGGGGATTTAGACGACAGCTTATTCACCGTACCCTGTATGTATGTGTGTGTGTGTGTGTGTGTGTGTGTGTGTGTGTGTGTGTGTCTGTCTGTCTCTCTGTGTGTATGTGTACACACACACACACAAAACAAGGTCTGATCAATAAGTATCCAGACTGTTGCCATAGTAACGAAGCTAAAGCACGCAAAGTAAAGCCGCTTGACAAAATTTGATCTTAAACTTGGCTGTGCATGCGCACTAAGTTTTAATGTTCTAGCTCAATTCCGCTGTTTACAGCAGTGCTTGGTAGGAAAGTGTGTAGCTAGTGATCGTCGCATTGACCATGACAGAGAAAGTTGTCATGGTGATACCTACTCAGAGACCTACACAAAGTTGCAGAAAGAGTATGGAGAAGAGTGTAGGAGCTGCACGCAAGTGTACGAGTGTTTCAGATGTTTCCAAGATGACCGAAAAACGTCGATATTGACGAACGTTCAGGGAGACCCGCAACTAGCAGAACTGAAAAAAACATCGCAGATATGCTTGCAGCTGTGAGGCGAAATCGTCGAATCACCATCCACGAACTATCAGAGGATGTGCAGCTTAGTTACGGTTCAGTTCAGTCCATTATCACTGAAGGTTTGGGTATGGGACGCGTGTCTGCCAAGTTTGTGTCAAAACTGCTTTCAGCTGACCAAGAAGACACCCAGGTTCCAGTTGCACAAGATCTCCTTGATTGTGTTGAAAACGCTAAAAACTTTTTGAAAACTTTGCGTAGGCTTCTGAGCAAGCATCACCAAGCTTTAGGCAAAATTTGATGCAGATTCTCAGCTCAACTTTTTCTGTGATGGCCAATGCGATGATCACCTGCTACACACCTTCCTTCCAAACACTGCTGTAAACAGCGGAAGTGAATTAGAACGTTAAAACTTAGTGCGCATGCACAGCAGAGTTCAAGGTCAATTTGTGCTCAGTGGTTTCACTTTACGTGATTCAGCTTTCTTACTATGGCTACAATCCGGATACATATTGATCAGATGAGGGATCTTTATATGTATATCTAAATATAAATGTATACACGCACGTACACATATATATGTATATATATTCACATACACATGTATATGATATATACACATGCAAAAAAATATTTATGTATATACGTGAATACATATACATATATACATACACATGCATATGTCACATATTTGTGTTCGTGGGTATGTATTTGTATATCTACTGGTGTATTCCTTATTCTTTACATTGTATGTGTTTTTGAAAGATTCATTACGGATATGTATCAGTATTTTAAAGATAGCTTTACCAAAAGCAACTTCTTTGGCGTGGAAAACGAGTGAAGTTTTCCTGTACAAAAAGAATGAAAAAAAAAACAAAAGCAAAACGAAAACTCTTACAGCAAGTTGACATATACGTTGACATCACAATAAGTCATAAGGTACAATCACAAGAAAATAATTCGACATAAGTTATACATGCCTACATGTAGGTGACGTTGATGGGGACAAGATGAAGCATATAAGGATAAGCGTTTGACAATAGTAATAACAATAACGGCAGCAACGAATTAGGGGCAGCATGGATCAACATGAAATGCACGCGTGACAGATTTGCTGAACCTTCAGCGAGGTTATTTTTTGCTGAGATGATTTGCAATATAATTATTTTAGTAAGTGTCTGTCTTTCCGCTTCTATGACAGTCTTCTTTCTTTCGGAATATTCCTAAAGAATATACATATATCTTTACTTCCTGCGTCCCTCACTCTCTCCTGCTCTCTTCTTCCTTATATATATATGTGTTATATATTTATATATATATATATATATATATATATATATATACATACATACATACATATACTTATGTATGTATTTGTGTATGAATGTATAAGTACGTATATCTATCTATCTATCTATCTATCTATCTATCTATCTATCTATCTATCTCTCAGTCTGCCTGTCGTTCTCTCTCTCTCTCTCTTCCTCTCTCTTCCTCACTCTCTCTCTCTCTCTCTCTTTCGATATAGATAGATAGACAGATACATATATTTATGCATGAATAATACTTATATGTATATATATTCATTCATGTATGAATGTATTTATGTATACGGATATGAATGGTTGTGTGCTATACATGTGCTATAATTATATATAAGTAAATATCAGCTTCTTCGTCTCAACACAGCAATGTCTATGTCCATAATAGCATTTATATATTAAAATCTTACATATGGATGTACATACATGGAATTACAATCACAAATACATGCACCCATAAATACAGAGGAATGTGTACATTCCAATGAATAACACGTATATATATGTACATACATAGATACATACACATAGACACACACACACACGCACATACATATATATATACGGAGTAATAACGTATATGTTTGTGTGTATAGATGTGCTTGAGTGACGGACAGTGTGTGTATAAATACCTATCGCATTATACATACGTTTACATAAAATGAAGTGTTGCGAATACTTGTCTCAAGCAAGATCCGTTGTTTAAAATAATATTTTATGATGTTTCATAATCTCTTTTTGAGATATGGCAGATATATAGCGATACAATCAATACATCTTTACACACACACACACACACACACACACACACACACACACACACA
>NC_068983.1:96988647-96989531 GCF_001194135.2 Octopus bimaculoides
ATATATACCAGTTATGCAAGAAAGAAGAGTCAACTCTCGAAAGTCACATATTTCTCACTATAAACAGAACATGCACAAAGAAAAATAGTCATCTCAGTATCAACTCATTTCACCAATAGTGCTAAACACTTAGGATCATTAGCTGAGATTACTACATATAACTATTCTTTCAAAATATATTCACTACATCGTGCGCGTCTGTTCGATTGAATGCCCCCGCGATATTCAAAAACGAATATTGAGTAAGTAAAACTTAGAAAAAAAAAAGATATTATTATTAAAAAAATAAGATATGATTATTATAAAAATGATAATAAGAAAGTGGCCAGCAAGCTTTACCAACATTAATAAATATACATAAAAATTTAAGGTTTTATAACCTAATGTAGTGTATTTATTTGAAAGAATAAATATATGAAGTAAGTTCAGCTGATGATCCTACGTGTTTGGCACTAAAGGTGAAATCAATTGATACTGGGATGACTGTACGTTTCTGTACATATATGTGTATACTATACTATATTATAATATATATATGTACTGTACTATATTCTTTTCTACTCTAGGCACAACACCCGAAATGTTTTTTGGGAGAGAGGGGCAGTCAATTAGATCGATCCCAGTACACAACTGGTATTTAATTTATCGACCCCGAAAGGATGAAAGACAACGTCAACCTCGGCGGAATTTTAACTCAGAACGTCAAGACAGACGAAATACTGCTAAGCATTTCGCCTGGCGTGCTAACGTTTCTACCAGCTCGCCGCCTTATGCACTGTATTATATCATAATATATGTATGTATGTATGCATGTATGTATGTATGTATCTCTCTCTCTTTCTCTCTCTCATATATATATATATATATATATATATATATATATA
>NC_068983.1:96989854-96997889 GCF_001194135.2 Octopus bimaculoides
TATATATATATATATATATATATATATATGTATATATATGGAAAAGGATCAGAAGACCGAACGTCACCTGATCATAGATTAAGAGACCGAAATTCCATAATATGGAATGCTTGAAATATCGAAAAATCAGAATACTGAAAACAGGAACCTCCGAAAACCACAAAATCTGAATTTTGAATTTTTTTTAAGGAGACACGATATGAAAATGTTCTTTGTAGACATTTATTTTCAATTTTGAAATAACAGAAGTTATTCAAGATACATAGTTGAAAACACTGAAAAATAATCAAACTATACTGCAAAGATAGGGCATCGAAGATATAAAGATAATGTTAATAACTTATTTATTTAATGCTTTCATTCTTGAAACTCCCTCATTGCTGAATATTTTCGTTCTTTCAGGTGTGGCTGTGTGGTAAGAAGCTTGCTTCCCAACTACATGGTTCGTGGTTCAGCCCACTGCGTGGTATCTTGGGAAAGCGACTTCTACTATATGGCCTCAGGCCTATCAAAGCCTTGTAAATAGATTTAGTAGAAGGAAACCGAAAGAAGCTTGTCGTGTGTGTGTGTGTTCGTGTTTGTGTTCGTCCTCCAACCCCACTGGACAACCATTGTTGGTGTTTTTGCGTCCCCGTAAATTAGTGGTTCGGCAAAGACCCCGATAAAATAAGTACCAGGCTTAAAAAATAAGTATTAGGGTCGATTCATTTGACTAAAAAACCCTTCAAGCGGTGCCCCACCATGGCCTCTGCCTGATGGCTGAAAGAAGTAAAAGATAAAAATAAATACCCGATAAAAATACCAAATTTTGAAACGGCTTCCATTTTCGATTGTCTTCCATGTTCTATCTCTATTATACGCTTTGCTTTTTGACGAAAATATGTTTGAATAGTAATGTTCATCGCCTCTTCAATATGGCTGTTCCGTAGGAACCGACATTGCTACCGTTTTTAACTCCAGGAGGACACCTCCTCCAGCTGGTGGTCGATGCAATCTGAGCCCGATATACATTGCAAGCAGGACAGCGAACCTCCCACCATATTCCTGCGACGACGGGGCCAGCAGACGGTCCGATTTCGAGCTATTTGTGCTTATCCTCAGTGGTCGACACATGTCCAAGAGAGATAGCAGTAGTTCGCTTTAGCTCGCAATATACAGAAACATAAGTGACAACCAGTCACTGATCTTGCAACAAGCAAACTAGCTAGTCAGAAAATCTCCATAAGAGATGGAAGTAGTAACTATACTGAGAAGTAATGTTCATCGGGTGCAGACTGCATCGATAACCAGATAGATAAGTCTCTTCCTGGTGTTAAAAACGGTCGAACAGCGATACTGAAGTGGCGATAAACATTACTTCTCAATATAGTTACTACTTTCATCTTTTATAGATATTTTCTAACTAGCTACGTTGCTTATGTTTGGATATGTTTCTAAAATATATTCTATTTCATAATTGCAAATAAATAGCATTGAAGACTGTTTTTTTTTATTATTATTTAAAAATACTGGAGTTCTGACATATCGATTTTACTGCTTTCAGTTTGGGGATTTTCGTTATTGCTTGCATTCAAAATTTTTATTCTTTGGCCTTATGATCCATAACCCATATTTATATATGTCGAATACAATATACACTAAACTATGCACGAAAATATGCACTATAACATTTCTTTTTTCACTTTTTACCATACGGAAACTTTCCAGTAATATGAGACTCTCTGTGGTGGCGGGGATGTTTAAAACTCACCTAGTGAAAACATACGCTTATATCTTTACAGAAATACCGTTATATGAAATCTTGCAAAACAAATTCATAAACTATGAAAGCATTTATGTGAAAATATATTTTTGCATTTGCAAAAATACTCAGAAATATTTACCTTTCATGCTTAAAATTTAGCACGCACACGCACACACATGTGAGTGTATGTGAGTGCTTGTGTGGGTGCATGTGTGTATAAATTTAGGTTAGTTTCAAAACTTATTATTGTTCTTATATACTCCTCACATATATGTGTTTGAATATGTATATGGGTGTATAGATTCCCATTGTTATACTAGGTTAGTGATATTACCCCTACTCCATGAGTGTTCTTCACTTTTGAAGGCCTCACTTAATTCTGTAGGGACTATGACTTCTGAAGGCCTTCCTTGACTGATAATTTGGCGGTTTTATGTCGATATTCTGTTTCAGTTGTTCTAAGAAAACATGTAAGCAGAGTAAGTAATAGAGTCAGTCTTTACTTTAAAGTACTGTTACTGAATATCTCTGTTTGAGAGATTTAGAAATAATAATGTTCCTATGTATATTTAGTATGAATTATTGAAAAAAATACTGGGATTTATTAATCAGAAGCGTCAGAAAAAAACAATAATTCAAAATCTAATTAGAAATACGCCTGTATTTCTTATTGAATTTCGGGTCTTAATTCAATTAAGCATGCTAACTCTAAATTAAGCATTCTAAATATATTTCTGATGGTTAACACAGGATGACTCACTGGCAAATGAAGGCAACATAAATGTATTAATCTTTGATCGACGTCAACGGAGCAGTGGCCACTAGAGGAATGGTACAAATGAATGAAGGAGAGTATATATTTTAACTGTTTTGAGTGTGGTAGGAATGTAGTACTGTTGGTAATTGTCAATATGGTTATCAGTCGAATACAAATATCGAAAAGAAAAATGATGTCGAACTAAATTAGAAATTATTAGTCGGGTATTGCTGGAAGTTGTCGTTGGTACTTGGCTGTGCGTCATTCATCACCTTGGATATCTACTTACAAAGGCAGACAAAATATTACGCAAGACAATGTGTGTGTGTGTGTATGCATATATGCGCGCGCGTGTGTGTGCTTGTGTGTGCTTGTGTGTGTGAATATATGTCACTTTGAATCCTGAGTTTCTCAGCCATTGTTAGGATTTTGCGTTTAGTTTATCCCAGTATTTTCTACGAAGGGGCTTTTCTTGCCATCATTTTATCATGATCCGTTGCTGTTCCAATTTTAGTTTGAATTTCAGTTGTTTTACAGCTTTTGCTGTTTCTTCTTTTCCTTCATACTTGTTACATTCTTTCTTGTATTTGCTTTCTTAAAGACTGAAAACAGTATTTTGCTTTGTTCGTGTTTTGTGGCTATTTCTTTACTTCTGAAGTAGGTATTTCTGTAGTCCAATGGTGGTTATTTTGTAATAGTTGTAAAAATTTTGTTCGTGTTTTGTGGCTAATTGTATTAGTTTCATTATTATTATTTTATGTTTGACTTTTGTTTTGCATTTGTACAAGTTGAATCCAAGTCTCACCCAGAGACCTCAAGAGACAACAAGTTAGAAGTTCATGTAGGTGTTATGCCTAGGGTACCATA
Organism: Octopus bimaculoides; assembly: GCF_001194135.2. Classification (NCBI taxonomy): domain Eukaryota; kingdom Metazoa; phylum Mollusca; class Cephalopoda; order Octopoda; family Octopodidae; genus Octopus; species Octopus bimaculoides. The sequence goes on from NC_068983.1 coordinate 96,993,223, forward strand.
TATTTGAATTTGTACAGTGTTGTTCTAGAGAATGTTTTAAAATTTGAGATCACATAGACAGTATTTTACGTAGGATATGGGCAGTTCCCATGAGCACTATCTTTTGAACTTCAGCCATTTTGGGGTATCCTGGTATCTGAGCTAGGTAGTAATCAGCCTATTATTATTATTATTATTATTATTATTATTATTATTATTATTAATATTATTATTATTATTATTATTATTATTATTATTATTATTATTATTAAGGCAGCGAGCTGACAGAGACAATAGCACTCCGGGCAAAATTCTTAGCGGTATTTTGTCCGTCCTTACGGTCTGAGTTCAAATTCGGCTGAGGTGGAATTTGTCTTTCATCCTTTCAGTGTCGATAAGTTAAGTACCAGCTGAGTACTGGGTCGATGTAATCGACTGTATCCCTCTCCCAAATTTCCTGCCTTGTGCCTATAGTAGAAAGGATTATTAATATAATCATCATCATCTTGGTCGTAATCGTCATCATCCTTATCATCACCACCATCATCATAATTCAGCAGTTTTATTTTTATTGCGTGCATTCATTTCCCTCAGGTGCAGGTCTGTTTGCCTTGGAAATGAGCAGTGTTTTATTTTGATTTTGTGTTTTAACTGCATTGAAAGTATTTTAGATAATATATGTGAAATGCTTATTATTGTTTTTTTTTATTTCCCATATGTTGTCTACATGTGAAGCATATGTGACTTGGTTGCATATTTGTCTGTCTGTTTTTTATCAATTCCCAAGGCACATGTTATATATTCCTACATTCATTTTTATCTCAGTTTCTCTTGATAAGTTTACAAAGTGTTAACGTTTCCATTTCTTTTTAGAGTTGCATTATTGTTTGCTGCGACAGCTACTTCAAATCTGTTGGGACTGATATTTCGAGTAGGAAGCCATTTTTGTGGGTGGTATTTTATAACTATATCCGGTCGATTAACCTTGATCTCTCTGTCAGTATAGCTAGGGTTATCCCAGAAAATATTTGCTTTGTAAGGCTCATATATTTTCTAGTGTCTGATTATACCGCCCCTTTCTGTTATTATTTTAAACGTTGACATAACTTCCAGAGTATAAAAAGAACACTGTCATGGTTGTAGATATATTAACTCCTGGCTTAGACGAACTAACCAGAGACAATGCGATTAATTGTCTGTAATCAATCTCAAAACATTCTATAAGTACTTAACATATTGTTTCATAACATGCTTGTGGTGATTTCTAGCTGAAACTCTTTGATCTTGTGCCGCTCAAAAAATAGAAATTCATCAGTCTTAGTTTTATTCGTTTACTTTTCAGGAACTAGTGACGTTTTTCGTAATCTATTTCCTCCCTTTTTTTGTTTCAAGTATTGGTCATGTAAGACCTTTCCTTGCTTTTGGTTTAACATAGCTTTGTAGTCCCACTTTTTTTTTTTTGCTGAGGATATTTTTAACTTCTTCTATGTGTATATTGTTGTTCTTCTTTCTTTTTAATACAGAGTCTATTATCTATTTGATGGCTTCTTCGAAGCCTTGATGGCGCCAGTGAAAGCAGTTCTAGCTAGTGTTTCAACCCAGACAAGATTCGATCAGGAAAGTAGGAGGGGAAACAAAGTTTTTACATAAGCAATAATATAAGTTTATTTTTCTATAATAAATCAAATAGAAAGTCGCTTCTCAATATAATTTCAAGATAACATTAAATAAATAGAATGGAAGATAGTAGTGTCTGTTCCTGTTTGCTGCGAGTTATAATAAAGCACAAAGCAATTCTTCTGTTTCAGTGTTTTTGTTGCGAAACAGAATATGATGTTTTTAGGGTTCAACTTTTGATGATATTGCTAAAAAGCAGTATCAATGTTGTGTGCATATCTAATCTGAAACTTGAACGAAGGTCTCATAATAAAAGAAAAAAAAAAAAAAGAAAGAAAAACAGCAAAATTATCGCTTCTCTACTTGTCGGATGGCTGCCGGCAATCTCGTTAACAAGAGAGTCCACCAAATGCTGTGACAGTGGGCCTCGCCATTTTGGCTCCTCCCAAACTAAAGTTCAGTAGCTTTAGTAACTTAGTATATCAAATGTCTTCGTTGTAATGAGTTTCGCACAATACAAAAGCCATCAATTCAACCCGGCACTCTGTTCGTTTGCCGCATTCTTATCCCACGAAGATAGTTGTATCTTTGATAGTGGTTTGATTCATAGAAGAACTTGTTCAATGAGAACACAAGGAGAATACGCAATTTTGCAAACTCAAGTAACTGAACCAAGTTGCCATTAAGTTTTCTCTCTGATGTCTTCTTGGTATTGTCGCTGAAATGTAATATATTGTCTAATATAAGTGGACGCTACAATGTGTGACAGAACATGATGAATGCTGAGAGATTCAATGTGTTTTGAAGAAGTTTTTCGGTTCTACTGGCTGTCAACTTTTCTCTTCCGATAACTAATTGTTTCAAGTTACACATTGGATGTAGGTTGATACAGTATAGCAAAAAACTCTTCCGTAGTCTTTACATTTTTTACATAGCCACCCACTGCTATATTGAATCAGTGAACGTGGGTTAATGTCGTGCAGTTTTAGTTGAAAATCATTGACTTTTTGCTCGTATCTGCGGCACCTTTATAGCATTGGACGATGCACAATGGGCGTCAACATCAATTAAGTTTCAGCGCCGAGAATTTGCATTACAGAAGCAATTCAGTGATGAGTTCAGAAGATGACCGAGAATCAAACACTACTAAAACTGTAGCGCAAAGCAAAGGAGAACTGTTCCATTGGAAATATCATTAATTGTGTGTTTTTTTTCTTTTTCGATAAAAGAACTGCTTGAAAGCACCATATTGTGAAAGATTTTCCTCTTGACAAGAACGGATGCACAAGAACGAATACGCCGTCTACATACACGCACACACACGTCTATTAGGTGAAAGCAGTTTTTACTACTACTACTACTACTACTACTACTACTACTACTACTACTACTACTGCTGCTGCTGCTGCTGCTGCTGCTGCTGCTGCTGCTGCAGCTACTACTACTACTACTGCTGCTGCTACTATTACTACTATTACTACTACTACTGTTGCTGCTACTACTACTACTCCTACTACTGCTGCTACTACTACTGCTGCTGCTGCCACTACTACTACTACTACTACTACTACTACTACTACCACTACCACCACCACCACCACCACCACTACTACTACTACTACTACTACTACTACTACTACTACTACTACTACTACTACTACTACTACTACTACTACTACTACTACTACTACCACTACCACCACCACCACCACCACCACTACTACTACTACTACTACTACTACTACTACTACTACTACTACTACTACTACTACTACTACACACCCACATAAACACAAACACAAACAGGTGTGGAAATAAGCACATGCTTGCACACACACGCACATATACACTTACCACATGCTTCCACGTACACACACTACACACTCAGACGAGTGAATTTAAATTGATCTCCGTTGGTCTCAAATTGACTATTGCAGCTGTTGGATCCACTGAAAGGTTTTGTAAGTAGAAGTAATCCAATAGTAAGTGTACGCTTAATGTAATCATCAGCAAAAACCAGTGTGACGGTGTGCGACAAATCTGGAAATTAGAATTGCAGTTACAGCCCATCCAACCGCGCTTCTATTTCTTTTGTCTACTAAATAACATCTCCCAAAGTCTTAGGGTTTACTCTTGGCTATGGTAAAGGACTTAATATGCCACAAAGTTGGATCGAAACCGGAACCACATGAGCACCAAGAAAACATCTTAGTTATTTGCTCATGCCAGCAAACACACACGCATACACACACGCGCACGCTTATTCAAATGCATACAAAACGCTCTTTCTACAGAGTTGGGACCTCATGAGCACCAAGAAAACTTCTTAGGTATTTGGTTAAGCCTGCAAAGACACATACACACACGCACACACACGCTTATTCAAATGCATACAAGACGTTCTTTTTACAGAGTTAGATCGAAACCGGGACCTCATGGACACCAAGAAAACTTCTTAGGTATTTGCTCACACACACACACACAAACACACACACACACAGACACACACACACACGTACACGTGCGCGCGCGAGCACTCGTTTAAGTGCATACAAAACACACTTTTTACAGAATCCGAGCATCAATCTTTCAATGTTGGCCAAGTTTAGCGATGAAACCAGATAGCCTTCTATCTCCTCGTACTACAACTCATTAACCGCTTCTACTTACAAAAAAATCAACAGACAATGAATGTGTTGAATATGACATGATCACAGCTATGTCTCATGTCAAACTAAACACATCATTATAGTATTGCCAACAATTCTGACAATATCCGGAACGTACGATAGTAGAATTTACCTTTTGCAAATCTATTTTATTTGCTTGTCATATCCGTAATATGACGTACCAAATGATGTCTGTGATATACAATAGAAATACCATTTACCTTCTTCCTTCCTTTCCAAGATAGCTACCTACTGTTCCATCATTCATTCAAGCATATACACATTCATTCATTCATTCTTTCATTCACATATACGTACCTACATACGTACGTACGTACATACATGCATACGTACATACCTACGTCGTACGTAGATGCATATATATATATATATATATATATA
>NC_068983.1:96998325-96998941 GCF_001194135.2 Octopus bimaculoides
AAACAGACACACAAACACACACATACACATATATACATATATACGACAGGCTTCTTTCCGTTTCCGTCTACCAAATCCATTCACAAGGCGTTGGTCGGCCCGAGGCTATAGTAGAAGACATTTGCCCAAGGTGCCACGCAGTGGGAGTGAACCCGGAACCATGTGGTTGGTAAGCAAGCTACTTACCACACAGCCACTTCTACGCATGCATACGTACATACATACCCGCATGCGTAAATACATACATACAATTTGACATAATCACTCTGTCATTGGCAGGTGCGTATACAAACTCTACTTATATATCTCTCACTATCAATAAGCAGTTGATGTTGCTTTTCAACCCAGGGCAGTTTTCGTCTAGTAAGCTTTTGATCAAAGGTGTTCCAGCCGTGACTATACTGTCATATTTTTGGGAATAGTACATATGTGATTAAATTATTCAAAATATGATTTTTATAGAGTGTGCAATTTGAGGGAGGCTTAGCAATTTCTAGAAAATACTCTCTATTATATATTATATATTGAGTATTTCTGCTATGAGTATGCATATGTATAATTATGGTGTGTATTTGTAATTAATTTGTCTGCTCGTATACGTATATATATATATATA
>NC_068983.1:96999269-97000528 GCF_001194135.2 Octopus bimaculoides
ATATATATATATATATATATACACACATGGTAAATAAAAGACGGAAGATGGAATATACGAGATCGATCTCTCACGGGTGAGACGCTTAACAACTGCTTTAGGAGCATCCGGCGGTGCAGATGTGACTCATCAGGTGATAAAGAGATACAACTCATCAAAATAACACTAATCCAAACACAAGCACACATATACATAGATATATACATATATAGACGACGTGTTTCCTTCAGTTTCTGCCAACCAGATCTTTTCAAAAAGCTTTGGTCAGTCTGGTGTTATTGTGGAAGACACTTACTAAAGGTGGTACGCAGTGGAACTGCACCCAAAACTATGAGCTTGGGAAACATTATTACATAGCCATGCCTGTTATATTTATGTGTGTGTATGTGTGGGTGTGTAGTACTAGTTTATTTAAATATTATAAAATTGTAAAATTGTAAAAGATAGCAAATAAATAAACGTGAAAATCAGACTAAATTGGAATTTCATTGCTTAGTATATTCTTCTACACACAGTCATATAAACTCAGATGTGTGTGTGTGTTAGTGTGTGTAGATAGATAGATAGATAGATAGATAGATAGATAGATAGATAGATAGATGTACGTGTGTGTGCGTGTACGAGAAAGAGAAAGAGAGAGTTGGGTGCGCGCGTGTGAATGTCAATAGACACAGCCGCCACTGATAAACAAGTATGAAAAGTGGCACGTACCATATTATCCCCCCTTGTTATATGTGCGTATGATAGCCCCGTGCAAGCACTGAAATTCACTAGGCCCTCCCACAATTTGACTTCAACGAAACAACGAAGATCTAACAGATGGGATTATTGAGAGCTGCATCAGCACTAGGCTAGCAATCATATTTAGCTGAATAAAATCCGGTGCCTTGTTTAGAAACAAAGCGCACCGTCTGGTGCTGGACTTCAACTCACAGCCTTATGTTCGTTAGGATAACGACCTAAGTAACAAGTCACGCGCCTTCATGCACACTCACGGGACGCATATACATACCCAGTGATTGCTATTCACAATCTTATTTATGTTTATATATGTTTTATTAAATGTATACATACATGCATATGTGTGTATGTATGTGCGTGAATGTGTTGTGTGTGAGTGTATATAAAGAGAGAGAAGGAGAGAGAGAGAGAGATAAATAGATAGATAGATAAATAGATGCACAGACGCGCAAATGTTTATATATTATGTCAGTACTTGTTTATTTGCGGTTATAAATAACTAACTAAATATATATATA
>NC_068983.1:97004000-97004573 GCF_001194135.2 Octopus bimaculoides
TTAAATATGTTTGTATACATTTATGTATATGTGTGTTTGTAAGAGACAGAGTGTGAGTGAGTCAAGGGGTGTGTGTGTGCGTGTGTATGTGTGTGAGACAGAGTGAGAGAGCGGTGTGTATGTAGTATTTACTTTCTCTCTCTCTCTCTCTCTCTCTCTCTCTCTCATACACACGAACACACACGCTCACACACAAAATAGAGAGTGAAAGCTTTTTGCCGTTGTTACGTCAATACCGGAAGTTGACATTGAGGAACCGTTTTAAAGAAGTGAATCCTAAATATAAAGCAATATTATTTATTTTTAATTAAAAAAATCAAATGAAGAACCTAAGATTTCGAGGTCAAATTATTCACGCATCACAAGTATGGAAGTATTTAGTGAAGTCGATTTCACGTGAAAAGCGATTACACACACATCTCTGTTTTATATATAGTATAGATATGAAATGAACCGAAAATCAATGAAGTCATATATTACAAATGGAATACATATGTTCTGTACCCTCGACGCAGTTATGTTTCTAACAGATATACATAATATATATATATATATATATATATATATATATAT
>NC_068983.1:97004583-97007083 GCF_001194135.2 Octopus bimaculoides
TATATATATATATATATATATATATATACATATATACATATATACACACCATTCATGACATTCAAAATTAGAGCCCCCAATGTGGTATTTGTCCGAGATAAACTTGTGTATACATATATCAGTATCTCACGTGCAAGTGACTGAGCACTCCACAGACACGTGTACCCTTAACGTAGTTCTCGGGGAGATTCAGGGTGACACAGTGTGACAAGTCTGGTCCATTGAAATACAGGTACAACAGAAACAAAAAGTGAGAGAAAGCTGTGGTGAAAGAGTATAGCAAGATTCGCCACCACCCCGTGCTGGAGCGTCGTGGAGCTTTAAGTGTTTTCGCTCAATAAACATTCACAACACCCGGTGTTGGAATCGAAACCGATCCCATGACCGCGAGTCCGCTGCCCTAACCAGGTAGAAAATGCTAAAATAATTTTATAAAAAAACATTTCAGTACCGGTTTCAGTCATTGAGACTTTTTCAACTGTAAGTATGGAAAACAATTAAATTTTGGAAAAATTAAAAAACTTTTTTAAAGAATATTTACATAGTTTTTAAATACAAATGGCATTTTCCTTGTTTCAGTCTGTTTCTGTCTCTTTTGTTTACTCTTGTAGGTTCGAGGTCGTATATATATATATATATATAGGCTTCGATTGGTTATCACTTCGCTCATTTTAATTATGTGAGTTAGTTTATGTATACATGTATGTGTATATATATATATATATATATATATATATGTATGTATGTATGTATATATATATGTATGTATGTAAGCATATATATGTATGCACATGCATATTATATATAAATATATATATGCAGAGAGAGAGAGAGAGAGAGAGAGAGAGACAGACACAGAGAGAGAGAGAGAGAGAGACAGACAGAGAGAGACAGAGAGATAGAGAGACAGAGAGAGAGAGAGACAGAGAGAGAGAGAGAGAGAGAGAAATGAAATAGATAGAAAGAGAATAAAACTGTTGTTATGTAACCATATTCATTAGCTTGCAACTGTTTTAATTATAAGTCAATATTAACCCTGTGTTCGAGTCAGTATTACTATACCTCAGTGGAATCATAATATGCACAAACACGCACCGTCATACAACGAAATGGGAGCACATCATACGTACACCATACACCACACACATGCTCTCTCTCCCTCTCCCTTTCTCTCTCTCTCACACACACTCATGCATACACACATATATGTATACATACATGAAAATATACTATGTGTGTATGTATATATCTAATATATATGCACATATATATATATATTTGTGTGTTTCTTTGTGCCTGTGTTTGTTCCCTCCACCATCACTTGACAACAGTAAATTAGCGGTTCGGCAAAAGAGAGCGATAGCATAAATACCAGGATTACAGAAAATAACTCCTGGAGTCGACTTCTTCAAATAAAAGGCGGTGCTTCAGCATGGCCACATTCAAATGACTGAAACAAATAAAAGAATAAAAGAAGAACATACTTGTGAGGACGCTTCATCGGGTGGAATACGATTAATTCCTGTTGGATTATTCTGACTACTCTGGGTATACAATAGACATTTTGTTTCCACCAGTCAAATATCTCAGATTCCGGGGAACGCCAGTATAAACATATAAGAAATATTAGTGATACTTCCACCGACAATAATAATAATAACAAAAGCAAGACGACCTTCAAGGTGTTCATAATATAAAGAAAAAATATATAAGAAACAAATTTTCTTTTTTCTTCTTTTTTATTAATACTTAGAGCACCTCGAAAATTGCCTTGTTTCTGTTATTGTTATTGTAGTTTTTACCCGAATTATACTAAATAGACATAAATACACATGTATGTATGTATGTATGTATGTATGTATGTATGTATGCATGTATGTATGTATGTATGTATGTATGTATATCATGGAATTTAAATCTTACAGAACTTAGAACTTAAATGCAGTGAAACTGTGCTAGTAGCCTGGTCTCCAAGTTTGATAAATAAATTTCCTTGTTTGTTTGGAATGCGGAAAGAATTAACAGAAAAGACAAAGGATATAAACAAGGAAATTTTTTCAGCAAACATGGAGACCAGCCTAAGACCAGACTAGAAGCACAGTCTCAAAGAGTTTCAGTATTTAAGTTCCGTAAGGTTTAAATTCCATGATATATACATATATATATATATATGTGTGTGTGTGTGTATCATATGAGAAAAGAACATGGGCATAACTTGGTATTCTTTTATTCCAATTGTTAGATACGTTTCAGCATTCGGTCACACATGGTGTTATACTATGGATCCAACCAGTAGGTGCAGCTTATAGGGCCAGCATAGAGCAAGGAAAACCTGTGCGTAGAACACTTGGAATTAAACGCGATTAACATTAGTGCAATGCATCATACCTGCTTTTATACATGCATACATACATACATACATACGTACATACATACATACGTACATACATATATACATGGTGGTGGTGGTTGGCACTCCGTCGCTTACGACGTCGAGGGT
>NC_068983.1:97014366-97017915 GCF_001194135.2 Octopus bimaculoides
ACACACACACACACACACACACACACACACACACACACACACACACACACACACACACACACACACACACATACATACACACACACATACATACACACAAGTAATGATATATCCTAATTTCTCTCTAGACACTTTATTAATTGTAATTTGACCCCGTAGACTGCGTAGATATGCAAAAAATTTGCACGATAATATTCTAGTTCCCGATACATAATCTTAGTGAATATATATTTATATTCTTTTACTAGTTTTAGTCCTTTGGTTGCAGCCATGCTGGAGCACCGCCTTGGAAGATTTTAGTAAAAAAAATCGATCCAGGAACTTTTTTTAAAGCCAGCCTAGTGCTTATTCTATTGGTCTATTTGGCCTAACCACTAAGTTACGGAGACATAAACACATCAACACCGGTTGACAAGTGGTGATAGGGGGAAACACAAACGCAAATACACACACATATGCATATGTATACATACATATATATACATATATATATATAGGCTTCTTTCGGTTTCTGTCTATAAAATCCATTCACATGGCTATGGTTGGCCCGAGACTATAGTAGAAGACACTTGCCCAAGGTGCCACGCAGTGGAACTGAACCCAGAACGATGTGGTTGAAAAGCAAATCTCTCATACATTTACATATAAAAACGATAAACGTTGCCCTTTCAAAGCCTAGCCAGGCTCACGGGCCCGGTTTCCCGGTTTCTATGGCGTATGTGTTCCCCCCAGCTGGACGGGACGGTAGTCTATCGCAGCTTTACTCAAGAAACAGGATGAAAGAGTGAAAGAAAGTTGGGGCGAAAGAGTACAACAGGGGTCGCCACCACCTACTGCCGGAGCCACGTGGAGCTTAGGTGTTTTCGCTCAAGAAACACTCACAACGCCCGGTCTGGGAATCGAAGCCGCGATCCTACGACCGCGAGTCCACTTCCCTAACCACTGGGCCATTGCGCCTCCACATTTATATATAGTATCACTTAAATTTATATTTGTTTATTCTGTTCTACTAGTTACATGTTAGAGCCTTGTTCATTGCGGTCATGTTTAAATGCAACATTAAAAGGATTTACTTCATTATAGTATGTCAACCGTGTTACTTTATTTAGTACTTAACTTTATCGGTCTCTTAAGAGATCGGTGAACTAAGTCTTCTTTAGCCCGAGGGGATATACCTCAAAGAAAATTGCAGAATGTATCAGAATTCGATGTACCAAAAACATAAATATATATATATGTATTAAATTTGGACTTATAAATATTTCCGACTTTCACCTGTGACGCTATCCCGCAGCTAATAAGCGCATAAGCAAAACGCATGGATGTATGTATGCATGTATGTATGTATGTATGTATGTATGTATGTATTTATCGCTAAATCCACAAGCTTTTAAAAAATTTCTCTTATTCCTTTCTGTTGAAGAGCGTACGCTCGAAACGTAAAAAACTTTCTCACTTTCCCGAGTGTCAAACTAATACACTTGCTTGTTGCTTTCATCTTTTGTTTTGCAGTAAATTTCAAGTATGTATGTATGTATGTATGTATGCAGATATAAATATATAGATATGTGTATGCGTGTGTGTGTATGTGCGTATGTGTGTGTGTGTGTATGTGTGTGTATATAACTGTATAGATTTATATACGTATGTATATATGTACCCATACACACACATACACATACACACACGTAGGCAACACACACAGCACACATGAGAGTGCGCACACACACACACACACATATATATATAAATATACACATATACTTGAAGGGTGCTGATAAGTTCATGGCTTTGGATAAAAGAAAATACAAGTGGATCTCTTAGTTATAATTTTTTCAATATATTCCCCGCTTACATTCATACACTTACGTATTGCAGCAGTCCTATAGGTTTTTCTCAGCCGTGTATAAGAACTCGGAATGTTGGGTCTCCAGCCAGTTCTTTCGGGAGATAATTAAAACCATGAACTTTTCAGCACCCCTTGTATCTATACTGCGACCCTCTTCGGTCATGACTGACCATGGGATTGCACCTAGAAAGTTACCCTCCCAAGCACAAGTCCGGGCAAGGTTGTTTATGGAAGACCAGCAGTCGCCCATGCATACTGGCCTCCCCTCTCCATGCCACCAGTGTTATCCAATGGAAAGGAAAAATCCGATACAGCTTGGCACCTGTGACGTCGCAACTCATTTCTACAGCTAAGTGAACTGGAGCAACGTGAAATAAAGCGGCTTGCTCAAGAACACAACATGCAACCCGGTCCCGGATTCGAACTCACAACCTCACGATCGTAAGCTCAACGCTCTAACCACTGAGCCTCGTATGCATAAGGTCATTCACTCCATCAAATCAACATCGCCTACACAGATTCGCGGTGTGAAGTATTTTATTCAAGAACACAATGCATAGCTATAGACGTCCTTTGTAAGCAAGTAGCACATGCTAACATGCAGCATGTTTTGTGCTAATTGTTTTAAGTGTCAAAGTAATAGTGAGTAGGTATAGACAGTCTCAAGTCCCCCACTCTACACTCAATGGAACAATAAACTCACCTCCAATCCCATCTTGGAGCAGTGACAATCGATACTATATGCATTTAAGTCGTGGACTGGCAATATAATTCATCTCCGGTCCTATTCGTGTACGCGATGTTGATATGACACAAAAATGGAAAGAAGCACAACTGAAGCGCCTGTAAATTTGAGTGCGAAGCTGTTATTTACAACTGAATAGATTAAACTGGAGAAGTGTGAAAGGAAGATTCTTACTCAAGAACTTAACATCCTGATCGTCTTAGATTTGAAATATATAATCGTCGGCGCAACATCTTCATCAAAAGATGACTTACCTCTTCGTCTATCTATCTATCTATCTATCTATCTATCTATCTATCTATCTATCTATCTATCTATCTATCTATCTATCTATCTGATCTGGACGGATGCTAGTCGCATCGGCTCGCAAGTAAGTTGGCCTTTTATATGTAAAAAATTTTGCAGTTTTAAAATATTTTTTTGTGGAAGAGGTGTATAAGACTATACACTTCGACCCTATTGGGTTTTTGTAATAAGAAGTGGCTCCTTCTGGAGTTTATTTCCCAAAGTTTTTGATTTCTCTCCGGCTTATTTGCCATATTTCGTGAAACAAATATGGCTAGATCTTCACACGTGGTCCATTTGCCTCTAATAGCAGGCAAGGAGACTGACCATCAAGTCGTTCCACATGAACGAACACAAGACGTAGAGACCAGGAATGCTGCGTTTACTACTACTGCCTTCACCACCTCCACTACCACCATTACGACCGCCACCAACGACAACAAAACCAAAACCACTACTGCCACCGACATCGCAGCCACCACTACCACCAAGAACAACAATAACAAAAAGAACAACAACAACTCCACTCCTCTTTTGTTCCTTTCACCACAGACAACGGAAAGAGAGAAAGAGAAGAGCATGATCGCCAAACAATTTGCTCAAATACGCCTGAACGCCGAAAAAAATTATGAGAAAAATTTCCCGTCACTTCGTAACTCATGTGAAGGTC
>NC_068983.1:97018636-97019177 GCF_001194135.2 Octopus bimaculoides
TAACATCAGCCGTATGTGTCGATATGGAGGAAGTTGACATATTACAAATTAATGTTTCTGAAAAGCAACAGTGGGTGGGTAAAAAAATGGAGATCCTCCTCCATATTACCCAGGAGTCACTAAATAAAATACCTACCTACATAAAGTTACCATCAACGCAAAGGCTGTATGTAGTGGTGGAAGGCAGACGACCACGCTGTTACATATGTGGCAGTGAAGCTCACTTCCAAAAGGATTGCAATTCTGCCGCGAAACAACAGCAACCACAACAACAGCAGCCACGGGAAAACCAAAAACCGAAAACACCAGCATTATTACCCACACCACCGTATGCACAACTAATGAAGCAGCTATATGCGAAAACGAAAGAACGGCAACAACGAACAAACCAACCCAACCAAACAACACCACCGCCTGAGCCAAAAACAGAAACAACACCACCAACAACAACTAAAGACAGACCAACACCAACATCAAGGACAACAACCAAGAAGACAACCACTGAGAACGAAAATAACAAGCAACCAACACCAACAAAAAC
>NC_068983.1:97020018-97020276 GCF_001194135.2 Octopus bimaculoides
GGAATGTCTCGTCCTTTACTTTTAGTGGGGGATTGGAATGTGGGCAGAGATAGGAATAGACGGGGATGCAAATGCCTCAAAGACCTGCTCAGACGCTTTCAACTGTCTGACAGGTACCGACTCTACCACCCGAATGCGCCAATGTGGACATAGACAAACCGCATCGGGTCGTCGAGATCGTATCTAGATAGAGTACTGTGTAGGAGAGTAGATAGAGATAGCATAGGGTGTCCGCAATTTCACATAGTCAGCTACACG
>NC_068983.1:97023911-97029898 GCF_001194135.2 Octopus bimaculoides
TATACATATATATACATACATACATACATACATACATACATACATACATAATACATACATACATACATACATACATACATACATACATATATATGTATATATATATATGTGTGTGTGTGTGTGTGTGTGTGTGTGTGTGTGTGTATATTTATATGTATATGTGATTATTACTCCTTTCTCTGTCAAAAAAAAAATCCGATGGCTTTGTAAAATCACACGTCAGCCCTATTTTTAAAACAGAAGCCACTGAAAAATTCAGCCATGAAACACTAGCCTTTTGCTTATAAAACAACTTGACACACATGTCACCAAATTTGTAAAACACTTTATTTATAGAGACTGACACAACTTTAAGTATAAGCTTCATAGGATGATCATCACTCCTTGAAAAAAATACCTGTGAAAGCAACATAATAATAACAATGCCACACAGCTTTGACAAGTCGCGTTTGATTATATCATACTTCTATTTTTACAAAATAACGTAAACTAGGTATCTTAAGTGATAAGGCGACAATATCATATTAGGTGTAGAAGTTTCATATTTGACCACACGTATCTCTAGCTAAAGCTCATATATAACTAACAACCAAATGCATTGTTGATTCAATAAGATTTGTACTACACACGACTATATAGAGGAAGATATTGATAAATCATACACGTATATATATATGCATTCTTACGTAATACATACATACATACATACATACATACATACATACATTCATACATACATACATACATTCAGTGAAGGCACATACCTCGGTGGTTAGAGCATCGGGCTCACAATTATGAGGTTGTGAGTTCGATTCTCAGACCGGGCTCTGAGTTGTGTTCTTGAGCAAGACACCTTATTTCACGCTGCTCACCTTAACTCATCTATAGAAATTAGTTGCAACGTCACTGGTACCAAGCTGTCCCGGTCTTTGCTTTTCTCTTGAATGACATCGGTGGCGTGGAGAGAAGAGGCTGGTTTGCATGGGCGACTGCAGGTCTTCCATAAGCAACCTTGCCCGGACTGGTGCCTCGAAGAGGAAGTTTCTAGGTGCATTCCCATGGTCATTCATGACTGAACGGGGTCTTTACCTTTAACCCTGTTTTTACACTTATAAGCATGTGCAATTGTAATTGCAACGTGCAACGCATGAGTGCTCGTGTATAGCTGCATAGATGTCTAAATATGTGCACATGTATGTATTTATACTGTATATGTATGTATGTATATATGTATGTATGTGTGTATGCATACATGTATGTATTTATGTATGCAAGTATACATATACGTGTGTGTATGTGTGCACGTGTGCGTAGAGAAATGTGCAGGTAATATCCAACCAAACTTCACATTTTTCCCATCTACCAGTGCAAAGAAACAATTTCTATACAAGAACGTTTAAACAACGAAAATTTGTTCATCGAAAAGTATAGAACGGGTCTAAATATGAACGCATAACCACACACACACACACACACACACACATACACACACACACACACACACACGCACACACACACACACACACACACACACACACACACACACACACACACACACACACCGGTTCAATTCCACTCCTTTATCATTAATCAGTTAGTTAAATATATATCCAGCTGATAATACAATCCTTTGCTTAACTTGTTGGTTAAGTTGTCAATCACTGTGTTTCACTACTTTTTTTTTGCTTGTCACCATTCGCACCCTTTTCAGTAACTATCTCTCTCACTTCGCTCCGGAGGCGAACCTATCTTTGTCTGCTTGAAAACTAGTTGTTTGGGAGCAATGTGCACTGATGATTTGTTTATAGTGATAATATATTTGTGTTGTGCTCACTCCCTCCATCAAACCGACATTGTTTGTATAGGTGCACGGAATGCCACACGCCAGGGATCTAAGTGATCACAGAGAGGTGTGGAGATGAAATGTTTTGCTCTCTAGAACAGCGTTCTACAACCGGTATGCCACGACACACTGGTGTGCCACGAGACGATACTAAGCGTGCTGAAGTGTAACCTAAATATAAATTATTCCCCTATACTTTTAGTTATATTTTAAGTTCAAGTGTGCCGCCGAATTTTGAAAAGAATATAAGCCTACCGCTAGTGTAAAAAAGTTGCAGAGCAGTGCTCTGGAACACAAAGCACCGCTCAGACCGTGAATCAAACCCACGATCTCACGATCGTGTGTGTACATATGTATTTATAAATCTATTCTGGATTAGCACTATCCATATCCATCATAAGAACTTTAATAATATCTTTCTTCACATTTCTTTATTCTTTATTTACCCCTTATTAATCTTTATTCCCGCCATTATACAGAAAATTTCATTAATTTCCGTCTTTCTTTCAACTATTGCCGCTGACTTTCTCTCTTTTCATCTTGCTTTCTTCTTTCTTTCGTCTTTCATGGAATCATTTCTTAATAAGTAACTATGTACTTTTCGCCATCCTCATCTATAACGTTGTATATAAGTGTGATTAACAGAGTCCTGTTTGATGAGGACAGCTTAGAAAGAAACGATTTTGATGTGCGAGACGCTGGCATAACAAGTTTCATTATAAAGTCGTCATGCTGCCTCTTATACAAAACTACAGAAAAGCAACAAAAAGAAAAACAACAACAACAACAAAAAAGACTTTATCAATCTATGTCGTTATGGGATTTGATAGCTAAACGATAAAAGACTTGACGAAGACGAAATGTTTGCCAAAGATTATTAATGTTTCGTTTAAAAGGAAACTAATATAGCCGTCTAATTGAATGCTTATGAATTGAATTAATGGCTATTAGCTGGAGACGTTTAAAGTTTTATTCAAAACAGCTGAGCTAAGCTGTAAGTAGAGACTCAGGAAGCCATTAAATTGCATGTATAAGTGTTTCTTTTCTCGCCTCTGAACTAATATTAATGAGCTCTCTTCGTGTGTGTGTATCTTTGTGTGTGTGTGTGTCTGTCTGTATGTGTGTGTCTGTGTAGAAACGCATGTATGCAAAATTATATTATACGGTATATATATATGTGACTGTGTGAACGAGATAGTGCAATAGTATATATATATACATATATATGTATATATATATATATATATATATATATATGAGGGCATATGTAAATGTGCATACGACATTGCAGAGAAATATGTTGCATAGAATTGATATATAGTGCAGCTTGTTTATTATATATTTTATGTGCATTGAAAATATGCTGTCCTAGTGAAGGCGTGCAGTTTTGTCTACTATGAGCACACACACACACACACACACACACACACACACACACACACACGTAGAAGCATCTAGACACACACACACACATACACACACAACACACTCACACACACGCATATATATATATATGTATGTCTGCATATGTGTGCGTATGCGTGTTTGTGTGTGTGTTTGTGCGTGTGTAAAGCATATGTACAGAGGAACTACAGAAATTTCAATATTTGACATATGTAGCCATTCTTAGTGTATGCATGTAAATATTCTGAATATATTATATGTATACCGCTCCGCCCCTCCCTCTCTCTCTATCTCTCTCTCTCTCTCTTTCTATTCTCTTCCCATATACATTCATATGTATGTATGTATGTATGCATGTATGTATGTGTGTATGTATGTATGTATGTACATATGTAGCTATGAATGTATACGTGAAAGCGCACAAAATTCTCATCATACATTACTCGTATGTTATATACATATATATATATATGTGTGTGTGTGTGTGTGTGTATTAATATACATTATGTCTTATATATATGTAAAATGCACTTGTTGATTGATATCTTTCATATGTGATACATAAATATTATATGCATGTGAAAATATGTAAGCGAAACAATTATTTGGTTCTTTAGGCAAGCCAATGTTATTTTTGGGCACACTAGTGTTAGATTGCAAACAATTTCAATGATATTCTTAAAAAGGTCACCGAATGTTGCATGTTTCATTTATAGCATATGAGGATAAACATATTTTTTTCTACTATATGCACAAAGCCTGAAATTTACGGGGAAGGGTCAAGTCGATTACATCAACCTCAGTACTCAGCTCATACTTAATTTACCGACCCCGAAAGGATGAAAGGCAAGGATGACCTCGGCGGAATTTGAACTCAGAACGTAGCGGCAGACGAAATATCGCTAAGCATTTCGCCCGGCGTGCTAACGATTCTGCCAGCTCGCCGCCTATATTGCTGTATATGTTGTTGTTGCTGTTGTTGTTGTTGTTGTTGTTATCCTCAGTGTTTAGGCAGCGAGCTGGCAGAATTGTCAGTATTTCGGACAAAACGCTATACCTCAGAACAACCTTAATTACGTAGACCTCTGATTAAAGGCTCATCGCGACCATCATTTATGTTATATATGTTGTATATCTTTAAATACATTTTATAATGCTATGAAAGGGGTTAGGGATTGTTAAGGATGTAGTTGATTGAGTCAACATGTTCAGTCTCCAGCTTAGAATACTATTACGGTTAATCTTGTTGCTGGCGATAAAAGAAAATGAAAAGAGAAACTACTATAAGGCTGTTATGAGCATTTACGTAAAGAATTGTTAATGACTCTCAGATTTCTGTTTGTTTAATGCTAATTCCTAATAAGGCGGTGAGCTAGCAGAATTGTTAGCACGTCTGACAAAACGCCTAGCGGCATTTCGTCTACCTTTATATCCTAAGTTCAAATTCCATCAAAATCGACTTTGCCCTTCATTCTTTCAGTGTCGATAAAATTAGTATCCGTTAAAGACCGCAGTCGATGTAATCAACTGAATTCTTTCACCACAATTTCTGGCTTTGTATCTGTATTACAAAGGCTATTATTATTGTTTAGTCTCAGCTCAATATTGATCGAGTTGCCATATGATGAAAAATGTTTTCTAGTTGTGACCTTCTCTCACGCATATGCACAAGGAAATCAAAACTATATTAATCAACGAAACCTTTTCTAAAACGGCAGGGTTTGATCTGAGAAAAATTTGCTGCTATTTCTGACAAATCAGTTGACTACCTAGAGGTGCACATGTCTGTAATAATTACAGTGGTGACAGGAGTTTTTGTTTGAAAAAAATGATGCTGATATTTACTGCAGAGTATGGCTAATGAATTTATCCAACGTTGTAGGAATAAAATCGATTGATATACGTTGTACAGCATAATCCCGCATGAAACAAAAACTCTATTTATGCATCAGTAACTGTTGTAGAATTTACGCCGTTAAATTAGAAAGCTGATTTCGAAACTGGGAGACGGAGATTCATAGATTAGGTGATCTACGAACTGTCGGTTTGCATTGGAGCACTCCAAATATCGTGCCAATGCGGAGGACACTGGCATGTTTCTTACTCTGATAGAAATGATAGTCATATATTCATCCTAGTGACAAGACCAATTGTGAATACGTGTTTTTACTACGTTAACTGTCTTCACCATATCATTATTCTTCATTGATTTCGGCGGCATAAAACTTAGACATATACAAAAAGAGAAGAGGCTAGTATTTCTATATATTCTTTTGGAAGTTGTCTAACTCTTGTAATACTTTGAAGTCAAAGTTGGACAATGTTGTTCTGGAGATGTCTATGGAGAGTTTTAGTTCATATACAACTAGACTCAACAACACTACCTTAGCATGTTTTTATCTTACATAAGGATATTATGTATATTCGAACATGTTATGTGACATTCACTCCATCTAGTCTTCTGTAAAAATATATTTTTCTGATGTATTTTTTTTTATGTATTCTTTTTTTGCACTGAGGAGAACAGAAATATGCAATTAATTTAATTATAGTTAAATTAATTTCTAATTTTTTTTTTACTATGTTATTTACATTTTAATATTATCGTTCGAAACGATCGCATGCATGGATTAAATTCTTTTAAAACTTTTAACACCTTTTCTTCCATCTTTAATTGTTTGTTGAGTTTCTATAGGATATGTGTTCTATAAATGCTCATAACAGCCTTAAAGATATATAT
>NC_068983.1:97029990-97033084 GCF_001194135.2 Octopus bimaculoides
TATACAGATATCTAGAAAGTAAATAGACACAATCGTTATTTATTTATTTATTTATTTATAGAAAAAATAATTTGTTGCATTTAAATACTTGATATAGTATTTAGTAGGCATTCCTTGTGCATAATACACTAGCAAGTTTTAAAAAAGACCAGGTACTATGCGCACTAAAGAAACAGTATAATGACGGCTGTCTAATTACATTTGAGATGCCTGTGCACATATCTCATAATAATTATTGAAATTCCAACAAATGGAATTAAACCCGTTAAAAGATTTATCTATGACTTACTGGTTATAAATTCTCTGATTTCTGCAATACGTTGTCATAATTACTTGCATGTATGCAGGACTATGTAACTCTATAGTAATGATTATGTAGTGCGAAATGAATACTTTTGTCAAGTGTATACACATGTGCACCAATAACATAAGTTCTGATAATGCTCATATATCTTTTGCACTATAGTTTACTTGACTTAGTTACCAATTGAAGCAACAGGCTCGGGAAATCACACGCACACACACATACACACACACACACACACACACACGCACACACACACGCACGCACACACACACACATGTTTTACACATGCTTCAGCTAAAGATTGGTCCAAGCCATGTCTAACTTAATGGCATTCACAAACACACACACACACACACACACAAACACATCAGAAACAAGTTAAAAATAATGGTCATTAAATATTTTTCCTTTACCAGAACAAAATGGGCTTACATCCCAACCCCATCCCACACATCCCACTCCTACATACCCCAACCCTACCCAAACATCCTCACCCAAATCCACCCCACCTGACACTCGCATCCCCGCACTCCAACACCACCCCACCCCGTTCTTCCTAGCTACAACAGCTACTCCAAGGCAGCGAGTAATAGATGCTATCTTAGGAGATATGACCAGGTCCTCATGACAAAAGTTGAGGCAGTCAGCAAGGAAATCAAATACTCCTGGAAAACACCCTTTGCTAAAGTGGGTGAGAGGTCAATGAATAGACCCAGAGAATAGCTCCGAAGGATTGTTTTTCTATAGTAAAGGCTTGTGTGGTGGACGTTCATCTGGAGATACAGATAAAACTTCTGCGTTCACCATGATGACACTACATATCCCCATGGTGCCCAAGACACCAATCCAATTATTCCAACTGGAGGTATGCTCTGAGAACAAAGAATGGAGGAAATTCCAAGAGAGGAAGAAATACAAATATTAGGTAATCGAGTGCTATGCTACTTGCTGAAGACTTACCCCACTACACTACTCACATACACACACACACACACACACACACACACACACACACACACACACACACATGTATGTATGTATGTTAAGGTGGTGATCCAGCATGGCCACAGTCTAATGATTGAAACAAGTAAAAGGGTAAAATATATATATATGCGTATGTATGCATGTGTGTGTGTGTGTGCCTGTGTGTGTGAATATGTATGTCGACGTGCTCGTGTGTGAGTGTATCTATGTACGTGAGTCTATGTGCGTGAGAGTGTGTGAGAGAGAGAGAGAGAGAGAAAGAGAGGGAAAGAGAGAGGGAAAGAAAGAGAGAGCGAGAGAGGGAAAGAGAGAGGGAGAGAGAGAGAGGGAAAGAGAGAGAGAGAGAGAGGGAAAGAGAGAGAGAGAGAGGGAAAGAGAGAGAGGGAGAGAGAGATATCTTGTTAGAGAGATTATTAGTTCTTATATACAGTTTCGCTCTACCCAAATTCATTCACAAAGTCTTTGTCGATCAGGGATTATAGCAGAAGACACATGACTAAGGTGCCCCGCAGTTGAACTGAACTCGAACTCATACAACTGCAAAGCAAGCTGCTTGACTACTCAGCCTTGCGTACGCCTGTAAAGTTTCAAGGCGGCGAGCTGGCAGAAACGTTAGCACGCCCGACGAAATGCTTACTGGTATTTCGTCTGTCTTTACTTTCTCAGTTAAAAATTCCACCGATGTCGACTTTGCTTTCATCCTTTCGGGGTCGATAAATTAAGTAAAATTGCGTACTGGGGTCGATCTAATCGACTGGCCCCCTCCCCCAAAATTTCGGATCTTGTTCCTAGAGTAGAAAAGAATATTGTAATGTTGCAATATGATTTTTAATCCACTTGGAATAGAGTGCACGTTCAATGCTTGGTTGTATCTTGATCTAATACGAAACACTACATAAAGTGAGACTTGTCAGTAGTCATCCAACCATTCATTTCAGGTCAATGACATCTTTATATCAGTGTGTCTGGTTGTGATTGTATTCGTGTAAGGATAGATTTCGATGCACATTTTTTATGTGTATATGTGTGTATGAGCGGGAGAGGGACGCATGTGATTGTTTGTAAGTATTTGTGTACTTGTATGTGTATATATGCGTCTGTGTGAATGCGCTAAGAATAATAGCTTTACAAAATGTTGATTAAGTGTTGAAAGAAGAGACTGGTATATGTATAAATAAATCAAACACTATGTTAAAGAAAGAGACGGGTTGATAGCGAAAAGAATTTTAATTTACGGCGGCGAGCTAGCAGAATCGTTAGCACGCCGGGAAAATGATTCGCGGCATTTCGTCTGTCTGCACGTTCTAAGTTCAAATTCCGCAGAGGTCGACTTTGCCTTTCACCCTTTCGGAGGTCGATAAATTAAAAAGCAGTGGGGTTGATGTAATCGACTAGTACCCTCTCCCAATTTACAAAATATTCTTTTCTACTTTAGGCACAAAGCCCGAAATTTTGGGAAAGGGGGCCAGTCGATTAAATCGACCCCAGTTCGCAACTGGTACTTAATTTATCGACCACTTAAGGATGAAAGGCAAAGTCGACCTCGGCGGAATTTGAACTCAGAACGTAAAGATAGACAAAATACCTATTTTGTTATTGCCCACAAGGGGCTAAACATAGAGGGAACAAACAAGAACAGACGAACGGATTAAGTCGATTACATCGACCTCAGTGCGTAACTGGTACTTAATTTATCGACCTCGAAAGGATGAAAGGCAAAGTCGACCTCGGCGGAATTTGAACTCAGAACGTAAAGATAGACAAAATACCTATTTTGTTATTGCCCACAAGGGGCTAAACATA
>NC_068983.1:97034243-97035804 GCF_001194135.2 Octopus bimaculoides
ATATATACAGAGAGAGAGAGAGAGAGAGAGAGAGATACTAGCAAAGATACCAAGCGTTGCTCGGAATTAAGATCGCATAGTTTGTAAATATATATTATTGTTACGTTGAAACATGTGATACGGCAAAGTGCAGCATTGACGACAAAACATTTGTGGAGTAAATGATGGGCTAATTCGATTAAGTGACATGTCACAGAAAACTGGCTTGCGGGTATGTGATTTTGGAACGCACTGAAAAATTGTCAGTGGATATCCTTTCATTTGCGACGATCGGCGCTGCGTCTAACACGACCCGTCGTATGGTTGACAGTCCAATGAATGTAGGTGTAATGGAGATATTGTACGTAAATGTGTACATTCTGGAAAGGGGTTGCAATGGGAGACGGCAACGGGAAGTGAACTGTTGAAGTGCTGCAGAAGTCGAAGGGTTGACATTGAATTGCTGGTGTGACTGTAGAATAAGAAACATAAACTGATCCTATCCAGTCACATGAGAATATGTTGTAATGAATTACTTGAAAAAATAAGGTGTAATGGCTTACCATATGGTTGGTGAGAGCAATTGGAGAATATGCTTTGATAATGAAGTTCATGAAGGAAACTGCTTTGTTGGTGCAGTCTTCGGGTTTGTAGGTATTATGCTGATATGGTATCCATCTTCACCATTCACAAAGAGCAGTGGATAATGGAGCGCTTCGTAGGATGTAGTAATTCATACAAAACCTCTTGGTAAATAATATTCTTTGTTTTCCATTGTGGAACAAATGGAAATAATTTTTTTTTTTTTTTGCTTCTCACTCTAGAGCAGCCAACATTTAATCGCTCGAGTGAGAAGCACGACTCTTCCAAGTGAAGTCCTACCACAGACATTGTTTGACCCTGGTATTTATTGATAGACATTGCGAAGCTGATACAAATAGGAAATTGCACTCTTCTAAATGAAAAAGGAATTTCTGCTCCTGATGGAATGAGAGGAATCTAGGATATGAAAACATCCTCTCCTTTTCCACATCCAGAGAGAATGGTGGCCTCAATAACATGTGGCATTATCTTCTTTACCACCAGGTGTGTCCCACTGCAGAATGTTGGCGGATCCAAATTTCTCAATAGCATTACTGGAATTCCCAATCTGTGGGAGGTAATTCTGGAGGCTCCAATGAATTGAGAAATTCTGTTGAATAATTTAACACCTCTTCTGGATCTGGGATTGTATCAACTGACTTATAGATGTGAAGACTTACAGGAAGGTACTGCAGCAGCTGCTCATTAATTTTACTTACAGTGCTGTTTTTTGCAGCTAGTATTGCTCTTTCACACAGCCAATTGAGATTGTGATTAGTTTTCAACCAATGGAGGATCTCCTCTTTGAAGAGGAATATGGTGTAATAAAATGAGATGACGATTGTAAGTTAATAATGAAATGACAATATAAAAAGGCGAATAATATCAATATATTCGCAAATTTTAAGAAATACATAGAATGAACTGAGATAACACAGTTATGTTAATAATTAATTGTCGATAACAAATATTGATTAATATCAATATTTTAAAAAAGATG
>NC_068983.1:97036123-97039958 GCF_001194135.2 Octopus bimaculoides
ATATATATATATATATATATGTGTGTGTGTAAATGTGAGGTTGAATGTGTGTTTGTGTGTGTGTGTGTAAACCCGCACAGGTATACACACACACACACACACACACACACACACACACACACATAACATGGTAAACAACATAGTATCGCTTCCGCACTCGCTCTATTCGCCAAATTTAGCACCCGTGGGCTTCCATCTCTTCTCCAATAGGAAAATGCAGCTGAAAGGTCGCCGTTTTAACACCATTGTTAAGATGCAGAGCAAATCGCAAAAGTTTTGGCCTCGCTTACGACAATCGACTTCCAGGCTGGATTCCAAAAGTGGCAGGAACGCTGAGACCGTGTGTATTGCTGCGCAAGGTGACTATTTCGAAGGAGATGAAGTTAAAACTTAGGTAAATAAGTTATTTTTTATTAAGCCTATCTAGTCCAGGAACTTTTTGAAACCACCTCATTTATATGTTTCTAAATTTATAATTATATAGTGAACTACTACTACTACAGTATGTTGCACTTTTGAACCTTTTCAACCGCAGACAAAATATATTTGTTCTTTTGATTTTCTGTTCAAATGTAGAGATCCTAGCTACGTATTCACATGCGCTAGATTTCTAACAGGTCATCTCTAACTTGAAAGATGAGAGGCCAAACCGGTTTGAATACGTCTCTCTGTGACATATGTTTGCTAAAATGGAGCTACAATTCTTTATGCAATAATATCAACAAAAACGGAAATAACAACAGCTGTTGCAGAAGTAATTGCACTAACTAGAACTGCAACAACAACAACAACAGCAACAAAAGAAGCAGCATAAAGCAGCGAAAATATACAATAATCTGTATCAACAGCTGCAACAATAATAATGTAATAGATTGACAGTATCGTTTAGCATTGGACAAATTACTTTGTGGTATTTATTTCCTCTCTTTATCTTCTGAGTTCCAATCTCACAGAGGTCAACATTGCTTTTCTTCCTCATTAGGTCGATAAAATAATATACCAGTCAAGAACTGGCGTTGGTTTTAATCGACTGCCCATCCGTTTCAACAACAACGACAATTTATTAACAACGAAATGCCAACAGCAATATATTTGAGATTAAAAGAGTATATATATCTGAGTGAGATATGTCTGAAACTGTTTAGAACATTGCTGTTACAGTGGCAGAAAACTGACACTGGCCATAATCTTTATTCAAACGGAGCGCATGAAACGCAAAACTTGCCTCGGCAGAATTTGAACTCAGGACACAAAAAGCCTGAAATAATACACCAATACATACAATATAGCCATAGTGGTAATTCGCCTGACAGGCTAATGGTAATAGTTTCAAATTTTGGCATAAAGTCAGCAGTTTTTGTGGGGAGGGGGAAGTCGAACATATCAACCCCAGTATTTGACTGCGCTTTATTTAATCGACCCCGAGAGGACGAAAAGTAAAGTCAACCACGGTGGAATTTGAACTCAAAGCGTAAAAAGCCTGAAAAAAGTGTCGCTAAGCATTTTGTCCTGCGCGTTAACATTTCTGCCAAGCTCGCCTCCTTAGCGGGTGATAATAACGAACGCTAAAAAGGCGGTGAGCTGCCAGGATCGTTAGCAGGCAGGGGAAAATACTTAGTGACATTTCATCCGTCTTGGCGTTCTGAGTTCAAATTCCGCCGAGGTTGATTTTGCCTTTCATCGTCTCAAGGTTGATAAAAGTAGCAGTTGAGTAGTGGGGTCGATGTAATCGACTTTTCCCCTGCCCTGAAATTGGTGGCCTTGTGCCAAAATTTGATCCCATGATTACATCAGCTAAAAGAAATAAGATTTTTAGGCCTCCGTTGTTCAAGGTGGACTGTTCGTCTGTTTATGTTTGCTCAGGTCTAGTCAAATTTTGTTTTCCTTTTTGTGTGTGTGTATGTGCGGATGACTGGGAGCTGCTTGTGTCACCGATTTTATTCAAGGGCAACATCACTGACTAAAGGCCTATACAGCATGGGAGCAATGTCATCATAGGCGTTACTGTCAGAATGCAAATAGACAGAACAGAGATCACACACCCCACCAGCCCCTCTAATTCTTATCGTTCGACGCGCTAAAACTCTCCCTAATCAGCTGCCTTTAATTACTCTCTTTTACTCTTTTACTTGTTTCAGTCATTTGACTGCGGCTATACTGGATCACCGCCTTTAGTCAAGCAAATCGACCCCAGGACTTATTCTTTGAAAGCCAAGTACTTATTCTATCGGTCTCTTTTGCCTAACCGCTATGTTACGGGGACGTAAGCACACCAGCATCGGTTGTCAAGCGATGTTTTGGGGACAAACACAGACACACAAACACACATATATACATATACATATACATATATACGACGGGCTTCATTCAGTTTCCGTCTACCAAATCTCCTCACAAGGATTTGATCGGCCCGAGGCTATAGTAGAAGACACTTGCCCAAAGTGCCACGCAGTGGGACTGAACCCGGAACCATGTGGTTGGTAAGCGAGCTACTTACCACACAGCCACTCTTGCGCGCCTATTGTTTGTTTTTTTTTTCTTTACCTAATTCAGAAGTATGAAAGACGACATTTTACCTCAGTGGAATCTGAACTCGAAACGTATAAAGTTTGAAAAACTACCTCGAAGCATCCATTGCTCTGTTGACTTTGCCAATTCGACACCAAAAGAATTTAATATTCCTTTCAGCTATAGGCACAAAGCCTGAAATTTGAAGAGAAGGGTAAGTCGTTTACGTCAACCTCGGTGCTTAATTAATCGACCCCGTAAGGATGAAAGGTAAAATCGACATTGGTGAAATTTGAACTCAGGGCGTAAAACAGCCGGCGTGCAGACGATTCTACTAGCTCGCCGCCTTAAACAAGCATTGCAATCCGAGTATCATTAAGCATTCTAAAGGAAAGAGCTTTCTATAATCTCTCATTTTATTTTCCTTCATCCCCATTATGAAATAACTGCAATAATAACCAAAGATGGAAACTGAACGCCGTGATCCAATCGACAGAGTCGACAATATCCCGCAAAGCATCTCATCATCTTGTAAAATGTAATTCTAGATATACAACGATTACAACAGACGTGATGGTCACGACTGGGTTACTTTTGATCAGAGGCATATGTAATTAAAGTTGACCTGGTATATACAAACACACACACGCACACACACACACAAAAAAGTACATAACAGAAAAAGAAAGAACAAAAAAAAACGAAACGTAATCAAATAATAAGACAACAATATCAACAGAAACAGCAGCTGCTACACATATAGGAATACTATATAACAAAACAAAGGCAACAAACGAACAACATTAACAACAACAACAACAACAACAACCACAAGGGCACCAACAGCAACAATAACAACAACAACAACAACAACAACAAAATAACTATAATAGCAACATGAACAATGTAGCCAACAGTAAAAATAATACTAACAGAAGTAACAATAATAATCGCATAAAAGTTAACGTTATGCATATTGCAATGTAATTTTCGTCTCTGAAACGAAAGAATGTTACCGTAAAATCTTCATAATTTATATTCCTAGCCTCCAACTGCCAAGTTTCTTGTTTCATTTTACAATTTCTAATCTCCACACCTCTTTGGTTTCACCACCCAACTCTTCTACGCCTTGATATTGCTGAGAGCCAAATGAGTCTTCAGGGAGTGAGAGAAACTTCAAAACGATCGGTACAGCTTAGCATTGCTATGTAATACGAGAATTGGTATGTTGTATAATGTACTGAACAAAACGATTATTAGCGTTCACGACTGTACGAACATTAATCATATATATAAATATATATACATACACACACACACACACACA
>NC_068983.1:97039968-97042267 GCF_001194135.2 Octopus bimaculoides
ATATATATATATATATGTATATATATATATATACATATATATATACATATCTATGTATATATGTGCATGTGTGCAAGTGTGCATGTGTCGGGGTACGTATATATGTATACATAAAATATATATCCATTTATATACACGTTCACACACATACGTAAATATACATATTCATGCATAAAACTCTCAAACAGACGCGTCAAGGTGAATGTGCCAACGTTCGTATTCCTATGCTTATATGCAATATTCTAAATGCACATATCCACTGGTGAATATATGTGTGTATCTATATGCATATATATGTGCTACATGTATCCACACATCCGATATAATGTGGGGTATATGTAAGTATATCTGTGCAACTTTCAGTTTATATTTTTGCGTAAATATTGGTCGAAATGTATTCTGAATATATGCGTATACTGCACTTGTTTATATGATAATGCGTATGTAATATGTCATACGTCAACTATTCTTCAATATGTATCTTTCACGACTGCTGTATTTCTTAAATTCGCAAACACTTGTGTATACAGCAAAATGTGATATTTACAATATAAACAGAAATATATTATAAGATATACGAACAGCCTTGCATCTGTGTTTTATTTTGCATGTGCATTATGTACTCCTATGCACGCGCACATAAATATGTATGCATGTATGTATGAAGGTGAACACACACACCCACATGTCCACAACTATCTATCTATCTATCTATCTATCTATCTATCTATCTATCTATCTATCTATCTATCTATCTATCTATCAGCTATCTATCTATGTATCTAGCTGTCTGTGTATTTGTGTCTGTCAGTCTGTCTGTTTATCTATCTATCTATCTATCTATCTATCTATCTATCTATCTATCTATCTATCTATCTGTCTGTCTGTATGTCTGTCTGTCTGTCTGTCCGTCGATCTATCTAATCTATCTGTCTGTCTGTCTCTGTAACTAGCTATGTAGTTAGCTATGCAGATATATGTAATTGTCTGTGCGTATGACTTTGTGTGTGTGTGTGTGTGTGTGTGTGATTGATAGAAAAGCCAAACTTGCTATCTTCGATTTGGTTTCTGTGCCTGTCTTAACCTATCGTCATGACAATTGGGTAATGACCGAAAGTGTACGATCGCGAATACAAACGGCGGAAACAAGAGTTCCTTTCGAGGATCTCTGAAGTGATAGCACACGACAGGTTACGTACCTCGTAGATCATAGATCGTCTGCAAGTCAAGCCGCTATGTATCTGCATTGATAGATCACAGCTCCGGACTACAGAGGTCACAGTAAAGAATTGCAAGGCGGTTTCTTCAAATCGGGCTAACCTGCAGAAAACCTAGGAGTATACCGAGAAAGAGATGGTTGGATAATATTCATAGTTTCAGCTAGTCACACTTCGAAATTAAGCTGGAAAATCTAATGACAGTTGCTTCGGATAGGAATCTATGGAAACAGTTTCTGAAGACATTGCTCTTACGACTCTCCTAGATATAGGGGGCGGAAAAGATAGGTGGATGAAGGATAAAGAATAGTTGAGTTGTCACATCTGGATGGTTCGCTAAAATCACTAATTTGGAAATTGTTCTTTAAAAAGTATGACTCAACTCTGTCTGTGGAGAAAGTAGAATTGGTTTCGTCACGTTGGCTGGTTTAGTCCCAGCAACGTCTGATGCTAACAGAACTCTCAGTAGTCAGCATCAGAAAAAGAAAGAACGGACAAGGAGAAGGAACAAGATGCGTTTTAGATGGGATGGATTGTGGGAGAAATATATACAAAATATTATTCGTAAGAATGTGGGCTTTATAACTGTGTGTTTGAGTGTGTGTGCGCGCATGCGCGTAGGTATGCGCGCGTGTATGTATGCATATGAGTCAGCTCACAATGCCACGACTGCTAAGATTTTCTGATGACGGGATCCTAACCCTGAAATATTGAATTAGTTCTTGTAAACTTGCAATGTTTTGGCTTCATGAAAAACATATACATTCATACATACATACATGCATACATACATACATGCATACATACATACATGCATACATACATACATGCATACATACATACACTCACCTACATACATACATACAATAATACATTCATGCACACGATCATATGTGCATACATACGTACATGTGTGTATTGTGCTTTTTAACACTACATCTTTAAAGTAGACGAAATACCTCAGCCTTAAACCGTTTGAACAACACACAGACAATACATGATGAATATGACATTGATAACAGATATACATATATATGTACACACACAAACACACATATGTAAAAATATGCGTGTATATATAT
>NC_068983.1:97044183-97045060 GCF_001194135.2 Octopus bimaculoides
TATATATAAAAGCGGGGTATAGTGTTATTTTTTTGAAAGGAAACATATTTTGTTTTCTCCTTGCTCCCTCCTTCCATTACCCATCATTCCACATCACTGCCAGAAAATGTATTTGCTGAAGACAAGTCGAAACTAATTGCAAAAAACAGATTAATGCTATTTGGTGTTGAATGTTGTGGAAGTCTCCTTCGGCAGCACTTACATTTGAAGAGTGTAAGTCGATACGAAATAGAAAATAACTGAACGAACAAAGAAGAAAGTGAACAAGGAAAAAAATAAAATAAAATAACGAAAATGGAAGAAATATGGCGGCCTGATTGCGAATGGTTGTTGGCGCGCTAATTCAATTTGTAGTCAGTTATCTTCAATAAACATACACTAGGGGATCATAGCAAGACTGCAATATGCTAATGAAGCTGGACACTCTGATTAGCACATAAACGGAAGCAACAAGAAAACAAGATGGCGACTCGGATGCATTTCCTGCGCCAATCTTTTTTCATGTACCCAGCTATTCTGAGAAGTACTTGATGGATTGGCGCTATGGG
This sequence comes from Octopus bimaculoides, assembly GCF_001194135.2. Classification (NCBI taxonomy): domain Eukaryota; kingdom Metazoa; phylum Mollusca; class Cephalopoda; order Octopoda; family Octopodidae; genus Octopus; species Octopus bimaculoides. The sequence continues at coordinate 97,044,732 of NC_068983.1, forward strand.
TAAAGATGACATGACAGAAAATAGGATTGTGATGTTATATGACAAAAGAATGCAGATTAGCTGAGGTAATATATCTTGGCAGGCAATAACGTATTTTCTCCTGAGATTAGTTACAGAATCGTCTGAAAAACGAAAAATGTAACAAAATTTATGCTGGGTCGAGTTGAAATGGACATGAAAATGTTGATTTTTGAATGAGGTTGAGGGAGGGTCAGAATAAATGAAGAAATGTGGCATTTAGTTCTACATTTATTATAGTATAAGTGCTTTTTTGCTTCTAACCTCCACTAAATCTCTTGATAGCTATAAGTAGTTGTGGCTTCTGCGAT
>NC_068983.1:97045858-97046337 GCF_001194135.2 Octopus bimaculoides
TATATATATATGTATATATATATGTACGTATGCGAGTTTGGACGTATGTATAAATGTATATAAGTATGTATGTATGCTTATACATATATGCATACATATATATATGTGCATATATACATGTGGAAATGGGTTGGAGAAATAGGGATATGCTAAGAAGGTGAGTCTAAAAAAATAGTAGGAGTCCGTTCCATGCTTCCACTCATACTTCTATACATATCACGGACGCGTGCATACAGAGACAGACACACACATACCAACAGACACACACGCTCACACACATACACATACACGCACCCTGGATTTTGCACAGTCATGGTCTAGTAAATTTGATTTAGAACTCTTTGGCCCCCACGATTCTTTGGTGGACGACTCTTTCAAGATGCGCAACACAAACTGTTATGCTTGCGCGTATATCTATCTATCTATCTATCTATCTATCTATTTGTCTGTCTGTCTGTTTCTCTTTATATATATATATA
>NC_068983.1:97047024-97048781 GCF_001194135.2 Octopus bimaculoides
ATATATACACATATGCATGAATACATATATACACAAATACATACATTCATATACGTGCATACATACATACATACATACATACATACATACATACATGCGGTTGTTAACATAAAGCTAAAGTGAAGAAGAGAATACCTACCCTGAACTATTTAGAAATTTGCAGTTTCTCTATCCTGATTAAAAGTTCAGGGTTATACCTGTAATTATTGGGGTACACTGCCTAAATACCCGTGTTGAGAAATTAAGCTTCTCAAAACCAGGGAGGAGAAAGCTGATTTGAGTGTTATAGATCCAAGGCATCACTGGAACTGTAAAAATCTGTAAAACATTCCAGAGGCTTATCATACTTACATACATTCAAACGTACCCTGTTGCTGATGTTGAAGTTCCAATGAGGAAGCGTTGGGTCTAGGGTAGAAACCGACTCTTTCTCTGTTGGCAAAAAATCATGAAATAAAACTGAATAATGACATACATACGTACATTCATACCTATGCATGTATATATAAATACATAAATTGTTTTTTCATTTGGGGTCGATATGATCAGGACCAGTTAGTTACTGGTGTTTCTCACTATATATGATTGGCCACCCACTTCACTCTAACATTTAGCGTGTGTGTATATGTCTATAGTGGAGGCGCAATGACCCATTGGTTAGGGCAGCGGACTCGCGGTCATAGGATCGCGGTTTCGATTCCAAGACCGGGCGTTGTGAGTGTTTATTGAGCGAAAGTTCCGCAAGGCTCCGGCAGGGGATTGTGGGGAACCCTGCTGTACTCTTTCACCACAGCTTTCTCTCACTCTTTCTTCCTGTTTCTATTGTACATGTATTTCAAAGGGCCAGCCTTGTCACACTGTGTCACGCTGAATCTCCCCGAGAACTACGTTAAGGCTACACGTGTCTGTGGAGTGCTCAGCCACTTGCACGTTAATTTCACGAGCAGGCTGTTCCGTTGATCGGATCAACTGGAACCCTCGATGTCGTAAGCGACGGAGTGCCAACAAAAACAAATATGTCTATAAAAGATATTATTACTCTTTTATTTTTCACATAATTTTTATTCGGTAATTTTTCTATTATTTAAGTAATCAAATAGTTTGGAATTGTAGGATTGCTTTTTTTTAGACAAGTGAAACGATTTAAAATTTCGGCTGATGCCAGTAATTTTTAAGGGAGGGTCTAAGTCGATTCCTGTTTTATTAGTGATAATTTATGATTTTAGAAAATATTCGCAGAAAATGTTTTTCTCACAGGACATACGACTAGAAGGTTTGATACTTGCCGCCATCCTGTGTTTATCTATTATTCCCTGATTAGTGTTATAGACACAAATATGGGTCTGTTGTTAAGAAGTTCACTTCATAATGAACGCAGCCTCCAGTTCAGTTCAGGGGCAATGTCCTCTACTATAACCTCGGAGCGTCTAATGCTTTGTGAGTTTAGCAAAGATTAACCGTGTGGTACAGACAGACAAACAGACAAACATACAGACAGACAGACATAGAAACAGACACACACACACACACACAGACACACACACACACACACACATACACATCTCTATATAAGTATGAAGTATGATTAACAGCTGATAGATTACAAGCAAACAGTTATGTCAGATCTGCAATAAGCAGTCACATCTATAATGAGCTATAAATACACAACATGTGCATGTACATATGTGTATTTGCATATGCTTGAGTATATATATATATATATATATATATACGTAGATATATATGTATATATGTAT
>NC_068983.1:97049352-97052046 GCF_001194135.2 Octopus bimaculoides
ATATATATGAACGTATGTATACATATATATATACATATAAATATATATATACATATGTATATATATATATGTATGTATGTAAGTATGTATGTATGTATGTATGTATGTATGTATGTATGTGCATATTATCATAGTCCTAGTAGGGATTCAAAGAATGAAACAGATCTCGCTTTAAGCTTCCTGCTTAGAGTTGAGGTTGCGATAAACCTTAGCGTCGTTCTGAAAACACAGCAGTTAAAATGGTGGAGAGAATATATATGAACAAAACAAATATTTATATAATACATACTGAATTCAACATTCGTACGTATATATAAATGTACATATGAATATATATGCGTGTGTACACCCATGTGCACAAGTATAATGAGTCATTTGACTGTGGCCATGCTGGAGCACTGCCTTTTAGTCGAGCTAATCGACCTCAGGATTTATTCTTTGGAAGCCTAGTACTTATTCTATCGGTCTATTTTACGGGGACGTAAACACACCGGCATCGGTTGTCAAGCAATGTTGGGGGGACAAACACAGACACACAAACATATACACACGCATACAAATATATATATATACATATATACGACGGGCTTCTTTCAGTTTCCGTCTACCAAATCCTCTCACAAGGCTTTGGTCGGCCCGAAGCTATAGTAGAAGACACTTGCCCAAGGTTCCAGGCAGTGGGACTGGACCCGGAACCATGTGGTTCGTAAGCAAGCTACTTACCACACAGCCACTCCTACGCCTATATATTATATACCTGTGATGTAATACCTATTATATGACTAACAAGATTATAAAATAGCTCTTCGCTATTTTCTCTCATTAGTTCTATTCATATATTCATCTCTCTCCCTCCCTCCCCCCCTCTCTCTCTCTCTGTATATATATATCTGTATTTTTACATATGCAAAGATACAGAGAGGCATATATGTAAACGGACAGACAGACACACACATACAACCCCCCACCCCACCCCCACACACACACGAAACAAAACTTGACCACTTCAAGCACAAATATAGCGTTAGATCCTAAACTAAGAACAGATACGTGTTTTTAGCCTGGAGACTCTCGCACAGTTCTGAATCTGTTATTTCCCTGGGCTTTTTGTGCATGTTTAGATGTATACTCGACTGCTGACTTGCAGGAGAAATTAACCATATATCTCTCAAATGCTACCCTACAAGCTTGGAAAATTTAGACGCGTTACATAATATAAGTGTAAAAGACACAATTTTCCCGTTTGTAAATACGTTTGATCAAGACGTTCAGCACTAATTCTAAGTGAGTATTTTGTATGGTCGCTCGTACAGTTAGAATAGCAATTACGTTCTTTTCAATTATATCCTGACACTTTAAGTAAGAGAAGTGCATATTAGTAACAGAGTCCTTTCATAAGCTTAAAAACGAGCTGATGGCCACTACTAGAATGTATTTTAACATAGTCCTGCTCAGCAAGAGCTGATCTGCTGCCTATCAAGAACAACGCCAGCAACAACAGCAACAACATTAATAACAGGAGGAAAACAATAACAACAAAGAAGCGAAAAGATGCAGTCGTAGTCCCCCTAAGTGGATGACAACAGTAAAATTGAACATCAAAAGAGGAACGAGCTTCAACGTGACAGAGATAGACGCAATACGGAGGACAATTCAACATGGCGAATGTTGAAATCAATGCGAACAATTATGACTCACAAATTTGGTTTGGAATTTCTAAACACACATACAGACAGACGCACACACACACACACACACAACGCACGCACACACGCACGCACATAATCATACAGACACAAACACAAACAGACATCTATACATTTCTTTAATAAATCTGACTAATTGTCTAAACATACATATTTATGTATGTATCTATGTGTGTATTATCTATGTATATGTCTACAATCTTGTGTTTAATTTCGATTCCAACCATATGCACAAATATATCGGTATGGTGGTACCCAAACCAGTAATTTGAGAAGTTCCCGCTGTAAATGATTTTGATTACACATACATACACACACACACACACACATACACACACATTTACACACACATACACACACAAATACGCGCACAAATACACATATTTATAATATTTATATTTCGTTATACATGCATATATATGTGTATAGATATATATCTATATGCATATGTGTGTGTGTGTTGTGTGTCTATGTACATATATATATGTGTGTGTGTATTTATGAAACGCAGAGTGAAAGGCAGAGAAGGAAGAGGAAGAAAAGAGGGTGAAGAATATAAATTAATTCTTTTTATAGCAGAATGGATGCCGTCAGCAATGTTTAAGTGTTATTGATTTTGTTTCAAATTTTATATAATGTTTCCAACCATTAATTTCCCCAATATTATGACAGGCTGTGATTGAATATTCATGACCAGAGAACTCATAAAACATTGGTGCTGATATATTTTCAAACATATATACCCATGTTCACTTCTCGCCGCCAACTGACGTTAACGGTAGTCGATGTAGTTGAAGATATACGCCATGTTCATTCCGAGCCGACAGCTGGCATTAACAGTGCTTGATCAACGTCAGGTTTATAAATGAAAATACACTGAATATCACACGCACGCAAAGACACATAGACAGAGAGGAAAGCACAAACATAGACACACATAGAGACGCATACACAAATGCATACATGCATATATATATATATATATATA
>NC_068983.1:97052524-97053289 GCF_001194135.2 Octopus bimaculoides
ATATATATATATACATATATATATATGCATTATATATATATATATATATATATATATATATATGCGCACACACACACACGTGCGCTATATACATATACACGCTCTCATTCACGCACATACATGCACATGCGCAAACAGTCGTTAATACATATGACACTCGGTGTCAATCAGGACATTTGGGAGTTTGGTTACAAATAAGTACGCGTATGGAAATTTAGAAACGAGCTGACAAACACAAACACACGCAAAGACGCACACACTACTTCAGACACATACACACACATACAGGCATACACGCACATACAGGCATACACACACATACACATACACATAGACACATAATATACTCTTATACATGCTTCAAAACATGATTTATTCTATTTGCTGCTAAAATTTTATTGAGCTATTAAATAATTTCCGTCAATCTGTAGTTTATGTCTTAAGTGCCACAGTTCTTCAGTTCGTTATATAGTGAACGTGGCCAATCTGGAGTCATTAGTAAAACTTGCGAAGCTGTTTCTGATGAAGCATCAAATCCTTAAAATGAGGCGTTTGACCTGCTAGAAATAAAAGGCAAATTACCTAAAATTAAAATTGCATCTATCTATCTATCTATCTATCTATCTATCTATCTGTCTGTCTGTCTGTCTGTCTGGCTGTCTGTCTCTCTCTCTATATATATCTCTCTCTGTATATATATATATATATATATATATATATATATATATATGTGTGTGTGTGTGTGTGTGTGTGTGTGTGTGTGTG
>NC_068983.1:97053299-97053948 GCF_001194135.2 Octopus bimaculoides
CGCGTGTGTGTGTGTGTGTGTGTGTGCATCGAAACAGTTTGATTCAAATTCATTGTACTTCGAAAGTTTCAAGAAATGGACTGACTATTCACCTACAACAAATACGAGACCCTAGTACTAGACAGATTCCACTGGGCGGTCACATAGACATATGTGCAAAATATATATCTCCCAAATTCCAGGTCTTCTCATTCTACCTATGATCAGCGAATACCACAGATGAAGCACGGATAAAGAAAGAAAATACTTTTATACAAAAGTACAATTCAAGACTTAAACTTTAACAGGGTACATACACATAAAATTCATTCTTCCACTTATCATGAGGAAGCTACACAGTTAATAATCTAAATTTTTGTTATGGACTACATTGGGTGTGCTTGTGTGTGTATATATGTTTACGTGTCCGTATTTGTCCCACCACCATCGCTTGACAACCGATGTTGGTGTGTTTACGTCTTCGTAAGTTCGCGGTTCGGCAAAAAGACCGATTGAATAAGTACTAGGCTTACAAAGAATAAGTCCTGGGGTCGATTTTTTCGACTAAAGGCAGTGCTTCAGCATGACCGCAGTCACATGACTGAAACAAGTAAAAGAATACGTATATATATATATATATGTGTGTGTGTGTGTGTGTGTGTGTGTGTGT
>NC_068983.1:97054434-97063387 GCF_001194135.2 Octopus bimaculoides
TATATATATATATATATACAGAAAGAGAGAGAGAGAGGGAATGAAAGAGAAATGAAATAGATAGATAGATATGGTGACTGCTCTATCTTCACAGATGATTGCCGTCTCCTTGTGCTTGCACGTTGTCAATGGCATTTATGACTTTCTATCCATGACCACTCAGATGACTGTTCTATCCAGTTGCTGATCTGCAGTGTTTTTACCATAAGTGATAGGAGTTATAGCTCACTGCACGCTTCCAATTGGTTAGGTCTACACACGTAGCTCCTCTTCTGTTGCCGTAGGACTTTCAGTAGATGGAATGACGAGGTCACCATAAACAAACATCTGTACTTCTACAACACGAGTACTGCTCTCTGAATCTCTGTGATTAGTACCTAGTGATAACCCGAACGAAGATGACCAGTAATCATGTGAAACCGAAGTTCATATATCAGTGTTCCCCTCCTAGAAGGGTGCTGTGACAACAGCTAGATCACTGGTTCTCAACCGAGGTCCATACGGCTCCTGAGGGTCCACATAAGATTTTTTGCGTGGGGTGGGGTGGGGTGTCCAAGTGACAAAATCATAAACTTGGGATCCACAATGATATTTTAAAAGGCCCTGAAAATTTTTGCTAAAAATGTATGAAACAGCTCAGTTTATTTCACTAATATTTTACATAGTTCAACCTGACCAAGTTAATATGTGATAAACAAAACGGGAATTTTGAAAGAAATTTCTATGAAATTACTTTTTAAATTTCGAATGACTATGAGGGTCCACCAGAATAAAATAATGATCAAAGGGGTCTATAGATAAAAAAAAATGGCTGAGAACCCTTGAGCTACAGTGTTTCTCATTCCCAGTGGTTTTACTGCGTGTCCTGACACTAACCAAGTGTATTTCTGCGTTCTCGCACTCTGATGGAATGTCATAATATATGCTAGTTAACCCATAGCTGGGACCCTAACGGGTACTACTACGCCAGATGAGAGTAGACCTGGAAACAATAGTTGCTGAGAGGTGGTTCCATATTCGTCTAAACCTTGGAATTCCCGAACCAGAAATCCACTATCGGATGCATTCTCTGTGCCAATTTTTTTTCATTTACCCAGCTCTTCTGAGAAGTACTTGTTTGATAGGCAAGATGGGTACAATTTAAAGTCTTACCCAAACATAGAGATATATACACATATACGCACATACATACATACTTACATACATACACACATACATAATACATACATCCAGAAGTTTATCATTTAAGCCCGTATGAGCATGTCTAGACACGCAACTATATGCATGAGCATACATACGTAAAACAAAACTTACAAATCTGCACATATCTTATATAATAAATACGAATGTCAGTGTGTCAGTGTATCACACTTTTTCAACTTTATTCCTTGACGCCGTAGCCCAACATATCATACCATTTTAGAATTAGATCGATTCCATGAGTAAATTAAAAACACTCCGGGCCGAATCAGGACTCGAAATCCTGAAATTTTAGATTCCCAAGTTCTCATTACTGCGATTGTTTTCGGCGGTTTTATTACATCATTTTTTGCGACGAATTTTTTGTACGATAACAATTTTTCCTAGATGGACCTGTGAAAACTTCACGGAAAATATAAAAAAATTCAAGCATCTGTAAAAAGTAACTTCATTTAATGACTATCGAATAATTATGGGCATAACTACATACAGATATATACCCTACCGACTTTACTGCCTCACAAATTCCATAAATAATCGCTTAGATCCTGTTGATTGAGTGTATATAAAGATTTGTTGGAAAATTTTTTTCTGAAGGGCTAGGGAGAGGAATTTCGGAAAATTCACACGACCTGACATTTTCCGCTTCATAACTTTCAGGAAAATAAGTATTTTTTAATGAAATTTTATACAAATACCTTTCAAACTGCATAAAATAACTGTCACAAAGGCGTTATCATATATCGTTCAAAACAAAACGTTTTCCAGCGTTTATCCTCTGAGAATAGCATCATTCTCTTTCACTATCATCCTTTGTCCACTCCTTTCGTTCACTCAATCTATCTCTATAAATATATTTCCCTCTTTCCCCTCCTCTATGTCTTTTACCCTCTAACGTTTCTCCTGCGTTTAACGCAGTATATTTCTCTTACCTCTCAGTGCTATCAATATCTTCTCTCTCTCACTCTTTCACTCCCTCTTACTCCCTATTTCATTGCTGCTTTTCCTCTTACTTCAACTATACTTCTTCCGCTTAACGAGTTTTATTTCTCTCTTTTTATCTCTTCCTTTGAACTAAGTGTGACACGCACCACAGGTACGTATGTACGTACGTAACTACGTAGGTGTTAGCATATTAATATAACAATTTTTATGACTTGGAAATAAATTTGGGAATAATCGGAATAACTTGCAAAATCCAGGGAAAGTCACCCATGAAATAGAAATAATTACTTGTACGGAACGTAAGGACCTATGTACATCAAACTGTCTTTAAATTAAGTGGCGGCAGAAGAATTATCGTTGTACTTTTAAAAAGTCGGCTTAAATATTAATGTAATACTTGAATGCAACAATCAATTTTCAGTTCTTCTGTAGTTTATTGTTGCCTATCGTATTCGGCAGCAGTATGCCTCTAAAAATAAATCTCCGCCAACAGAGGACCAGATTGCAATCAAAAGAGCCAATGCTGCAGCGACGGAAAAAAAGTCCTGTGCAAATGAAAACCCAGATCAAACGGCAGCCAGGAGAGCTTCCAATGCTGAGAATATGCAAATATTTAGGGACTCTCAAACTCCTGAACAAGCTGCATCCAGGAGAGCATCAAATGCTCTTACCAAGAGGAGAGCAAGAGCATTAGAAACACCTGAACAAGCTGAATCTAGGAGAGCTTCCAATGTAGCCAACATGAGAAGAGTAAGGGATTCAGAATCACTAGAGTAACCAGAAACCGGGAGAGCTTCCAACGTTGTACAGGGGCTAGTATAAAAGCTGCCCAATGGAGCGGCTTTTAAGCTAGTACATACATACGCACAAAAATATCCTGTTGTTGATGTTGAAATTCCAATGAAGGAGCCTTGGATCTAGGTTAGAAACCAGCCCTTTTCCTATTGGCAAGAAATTTTGAAATAAAACTGAATCTCACACACACACACACACACACACACACACACACACACACACACACACACACACACACACAGAGAGAAATACATACATACGTGATGGCTGCAACCGAATTTTGACCAATCCCAACGTAGTTCCTGAGATGGTTATGATCTGTAAACAATTCTGAGTAGGAGCCGGAAAAGAAGAATGAACACGTAATGCGCATGTGCAATCATAATTCGGAAAACAGAAGAGAAGAATAAAAACGCAATGCGCATGTCAAAATAAAACGGAGGGGAAGACTAAAAACAATGTCAAGAAAGTTATATGATGGTCTGCAAGCCACGTCTGACACCACTATCACGCAGCTTTCCCGCAATATTTTTGTCATACGTGTGTTTGCAATAGTCGAAGAACATCATCGACAGGAAGTGATACTGAAGGAGAGTTAACATTATAAAAATGAATTTTAGATTAAAATGAGAATTTAGAAAAGAAATGATTGTGAATTAGATGGTTAAAATTATTGAGGTCTATAATCTGGATAGTTATATAATTCGTTTAGTACAACGGCATAAAATGGGCTGCATCACTCGACGTATGCATGTATGTTCAGAGAGGGGAAAAATTTAGAAGATTTGATATCAAAAATTTGGAAATCTATACAATTTTCATTGTTTCAACACCAAACATGCTTGGTAGATGCTTAAGCACATTAACTAAAACCAGGTTTACTGGAAGCAAGCTGTACTACTTACACATTCTCAAGGAAACGCACTCAGCAACATGTCCATATTAGGTTCTAATTGGATGCCGCACTATGGGCCTCAAAATCTGAATATTAAGCATACATATTTGTATGGAAAAGGGCTTCGTTATTAAATCCGCATCTTAGTCGGTAAGCTGGCGGAATCATTACCGCTCTGGAAAAAAAATACTTAGCGGAATTTCTTCCGACTTCCCGTTCTGAGTTCTAATGCCTTTCATCCTTTAAGAGTCGATAAAATAAGTTTCATATGAACACTGGGGTTGATGCAATCGACTTACCGCCTTCCCCGAAATTGCTGGCATTGAGCCAAAATTTGAATCCAATATTAGAACCGAACCTTGTTGTAGGCTGAATATACAAATAGTGAATTTTAATTTAAGTTACGAATAGCCGCCGGCGTAGCTGTGTAGTAAGAAGCTTGCTTCCCAACCACATGGTTCCGGGTTCAGTTACACTGCATGGCACCTTGGACAAGTGTCTTCTGCTATAGCCTCAGGCCGACCAAAGCTTTGTGAGTGGATTTGGCAGACGGAATCTGAAAGAAGCCCGTCGTGTATATATATATATATATATATATATATATGTATGTGTGTGTGTGTGTTTGTCCTCCCACCTTCGCTTGACAACCGATGCTGGTGTGTTTACGCCCCTGTAACTTAGCGTTTCGGCAAAGAGGCAAATAGAAGAAGTACTAGGCTTACAAAGAATAATAAGTCCAGGTTTGTGTGTGTGGGGGGGGCGATTTGTTCGACTAAAGGTGGTGTTCCAGCATGGCTGCAGTCAAATAACTGAAACAAGAGAATAAAAAATATCAATTTTCTTCACACTTTTAGTCCCCAGTATAAATATAAATATAAACTTGTATACCTGAGATATCAAAGATTAATTAATTGAAAGTCATTTGGTCGCTTCATCAGGGTGGGGCCAAAGAAACGTAAGGTGTTGCGTACATATGCAATGCTTTAATTAGATCTTACGCTATCGGCTTAATATTTTCGCAATTGTTAAAATATTTGGATGCAGCAGCGTTTGATATGAAAAGCCTAAAGTTTCTTCGTTAAACAACGTCAACTGTATGTAACGGATCCACGTATATGTAACTGATCCATTTCGTACAACGTGTAAATTCATTACACTTGTTGAGGACGTGTATTACCTTAAGGTGGCTGCCTTTCTGCCAATCTTCAAATCAATATTTGTATGGCTTGAAAACAGTTAAGCATTAGGTTCATTCTTTTGTATTTAGTTGCATCCTACCAAATTATGAATTAACCTACTACCAGGTCTGCTGTTGTCTTCTATTCCAGTATGTTATTTACCATAAGTCAATGGAGGTGCTAAATTTGAATTCATCTATTCAATTCCAAAATAAAACTTTGCACTTAAGCAAATAACGTAGTTAAGAAAACACAAGCGTCATTCTTTTTATTTTGTCTCGTTTAGATATTTAAAAAAAATATTTGCATCTAGTCAAGAGGCAATCAGAAGAAAGCTGGCGTGTTGAGATGGCAACCCTGGGTCCATTTTATGTTGCTCCAAATTAATTTCACTTACACAGCTAATAATGTAGAGAAACGCATGAACGTTATGTCCCTTACAAATATAGGAACTTCCATCTAAACCAAAAGGTTGCATACTATCAAGGAAATAGATGAACTGTAACAACAATTTTGACAATTTTTACAACAGTTTTGACAATTTTAATAAATGACAAACAATATTTTCATAGATCCTCCTGGGTTGTCTGAACTTGATAGAATAAATGCCTGTATAATACTCGAATCGGTTCAATTGCTTCTACGAAAGCCTTCCTTCATACGCTTTAAAAGGAATCAGTAATTATTTATAACACCTTTAATTTTGATTGAGACCGAACTTAACAAATATTTAGTTCGCCACCTCTAAATTCTGCGTTCAATTCCAAGTAGTACCAATATAATCTTTCGAACCTTTATACAACTATCACAAATACATGAACCGATGCTGTCGATTATAAAGTCCACCTCTACAAATATTGCTATTATGTTTGAGTTGTTGATAAGAGATAATATTCCGCTGAACTAAATTCACCAAACGTTTTTACAACTTTGGCGTAAGCTAATTCGCTTCGTATTAGCCTTTAATACCCTTTAAAAAAACATTAAGTTCACACAAGTTCTTTCTCCTTCTGTAAATGAGTGGTCTTGTAATTGAACATGAAAGCAATATTATTAGAATATTATTATAGTCTCAGTATCTATGATATATTACTATTTCCCTATAATAATGGTTTTCTTATAACCATAACCCACTTTGATGATATGTACATAAGCATTTGTTTAACTTTCTCCGCCAAGTTGTTAACATACATTCATTACTCACCGTTTTCTAATTACGGCGTCACATTTTTGCTGTTCTCTATTTTCCTTGCAATGTTGTTAGATGAAACTTTCCCCCTAATCAATTTATACGCAGCGTCTGATGATATAAATAACAAAAACTGACTCCCAGCTACAACTCCCCGTCAACAAATACTGACTTATTTGTTGTTGAAAATCCTAACATCTCAAGTTTTATGTATTTTCTGTCGAGTAGTATGAATAAACAAGAAAATATTCGACATAATTGCTGAAGCTGATGTTTTTACAGCTCCAGACAATTACAACTCTCACCAGGTGAAAATATTTTCAACGTTGTATATAGTTTTCAAGATTATGATTTATGCGTTACAATATAGGACAAACCTATAGCTTCTCTGATGCTTATGCGCTCTGGCTAAGAACCAGAATTTATGTAGTTTTGTTTTTGTATTTTTGTTTTTACAACTCTGAAAATTAAAGTATGCATTTGATTTATGCATTGTGTAAACAATAGCCCATAATTCCTAAAACGCACTCACAACACAAACAGGTTTTGGTGTAAGCAAAAGAAAGAACCTGGCTCTATGATAGCATTTGTCATTGCCAGCAGTTTTCCCGTTCTTATTTCAGCTTCACCGGACAAATGAACGTTGTATTTAGGTGGAATTCGGATTATATATATCATAGTATATTTATTATTTAAAAAAAACTCCTACTCCATATTAATTATATATGAAGCATCATAATCTATAGGAAATTTATTCATAGCGTAGTTTAGTCTGACATTCGAAATGAGTTTATTTATCGCACAAATTAACGCTTCTGGCGAATACTTGAACAGTAAAAACAACTTTACATTTGACCTTCACCTTTTGGTTATTCATGTTTAATTATAGAGTACTCTGTTTATATGTTCAATTCCTTGGCAGGATTACCAAATAAATTAACAGTAGCTAACATAACCGTCGTCTGTGCCTCCAGGCGCGAAATAAATACGATGGAACAATAAACACTTGAAGAATTCATCACAAGGAATCTGTTAATTATATGGTGTATCAACAAAATCTTTAAATAGCTAAGATTAATTGATTCTTGGATCAAATAAAATCCTTATAATATACTGCTTTATTGATTTATCGCTAAACTGAACCATAAAGATACTTACCCTCTTCAATCATACTTCCTACCTTGTGTCCTTAAATTTTTAAGACAGTAGAGTGTTATTTGACAGATTCAGCTGTTATTACTAGCAGATGTAGTAACCATGTAGAGCGACCATTCGTCATTGACTATTGCGTTTGTAAATTATCTGAAGACAGTCAAGTATCATCACCATCTTGTTTTGCCACTAGTGAGACAAGATGGTGAGAATACATGGATTATGGATGTGTGTTTACATTCCTAAACTTATAGTCAGAATGAAGGAAGAGATTTCCTCGTAAAATCTTCTTCGGAGAATTAACTAATGAACAAACACCACGTTGTGGAGAAGCGTGGCTTAGTGGTTAAAGTGTTGGACTCATGATTATAAGATTGTCACCCGGTTCTTTTTCCTGATTTGGGCAACACGTTGTATTCTTGAGCAAAACACTTCATTTCACATTGTTTCAGACCACTCAGCGGGCAAAAATGAGTAATCCTGCGATGGATCAGCGTCCTGTCCAGGTGGAGAACTTTTACGTTATGGAAACCGGGAAACAGGCCCTCATAAGTCAGTATGACTTGTGAAGGTAACCTTTACCTAACCTTTACCTATCAAAGGGCCTTGTGGATATCCTGTCCACCTTTAAATTCATTCTTCAAAATTACTGGAATAAAAACATGGAAAGCAGAAACTCAGAATTCTTTTACAACTAGCATAACTCTATCATCTCCAGAATTACATCGTTTTCAAAAAAAAAAAAAAGAAAGAAAGAAAAAAGGTGGGAGAAATGCCTTTCGCCAACTCGTCTCTGCCGCCTCTGATCCTATTAGTTTCGCATAAGTCATCAACCTAAGCTCATCAATCTTGATCCCATTAGTTTCGCATAAGCTCATCAATATGGAAGAATCACATAATCATGAGGAAACTGAAAATTCTCGGACAATTATAAATAACCGATGACGACTGCTTCAGCAACACAAAACATTTATATTTAACTTCTTTCTTTCATTTGACTGCAGCCCTGCTGGGGCACCACTTGAAGAGTTTTGTCGAAGAAATAGATCGCAGTAATTATAATTTTTTGTTTTTGTTTTATTAAGTGAGGTACTTATTCTATCTGTGTCTTTTGTCGAACCGATAAGTTATGGAAATGTAAACAAACCAACGTCGGTTGTTAAACAGTCGAGCAATGGGCAGGGGTGGGGTCTAACACACGCACACATACATACACACACGTATATGTATATATACGACGAGCTTTCACACAGTTTCCACTTACCAAATTCCCTCACAAAGCTGACTTAAGTATTAGACGACACCTGCGCAAGGAACCATGCAGTGGGACTGAGCCCCAAACTACGTGGATGCAAAGCGAGCTTCTTAACCAGATAATATGTAGCTGTGTTAGATAATTATAAGAAGAAACTTTAGGTCGAACGATCTAGTTGGTGCAAAGATAGCAACACCTTCATAGATATTGTGATAGAGTGTGAAAAAGAGATCAAAGGTGTTTAGAATGACTGTATGTGTCCATCTGGAAAGCATGGAATACATGAAACAAGTTGATATAGAGAATTGATATTTTAAAAAATAACGGCTTGTGTGTGTGTTATG
>NC_068983.1:97063403-97068448 GCF_001194135.2 Octopus bimaculoides
TGTGTGTGTGTGTGTGTGTGTGTGTGTGTGTGTGTGTGTGTGTGTGTGTGTGTGTGTGTGTGTGTGTGTGTGTCTGTGTCTGTGGGTGTGTGTGTGTGGTGATATCTTTGTATGTAGTTGTAATAATGAAGTGGAACAAAATTGTAATATTTCAAAATCATTTTTAAGTCAGCGAGCTGGTAGAATCGTTAGCACGTCGTACAAAATGCTTAGCGGCATTTCGTCTTTACATTCCGAGTTCAAATTCCGTCAATGTCGACGTTAAATTTCATCCTCGGGGTCGATAAATTAATTATAGGTTAACCCCCTCTACCGAAATTGCTGGCCTTGTACCAAAATGTGAAACCAATCTTTTGAAATTATTTAATATGTACGTTTCAGATTTGCAGTATATATAACACGAAATGCATCCCTTATATAAACCTTCACATTTAAAGCATTTAAAAACATGAAAAAAATTATGGAAAAATTTCAATAAACATGTGGTTAGAGCAGCAGTAAGTCGGCTGCTAAGTTAATGAGAAAGATATGGATACAGATGGTGAAAATCTGAACAGCTGGTGAAACTCCGAATATCAACCCACTTACACACCTTTCGATATTGTAGTCTTAAAGCAAACTTTCACGGTTCAGACATATCTTTCTTAAATCCTAGAATATCAGCCAGGAGATTAAATGGTCACATCCTGTCTAAAGCACAGCTTTATAATGGTAATAAGAGTATTTGTAAGCTCTGTCTCTACGAAACCTGGAAATCCTTTTGCAGGTAGAAAAAAATCCCTAACAAAAGCAATGAGCTCATTCTAATCTGTAAGCATAAATTAAAATCTATTTTAATTTATTTTTAAGAACAGTATGAAAGAAAACGGTCAACCCTATAAGGCATTCTTATTTTATTTTATCAAATTGTTTACTAATCACTTATCTTCATAGATTCCAATGTATATTTACACTGTACATTCTGTCCGTATATAACGCAGTACGTTCTTTCCTACCTTATTCTTGAAATAATAATCCTTGCTTAATACCATCTCACACAGCCCTTTTCAAATCTTATTTTACATTATTATACTGCAATTATCTTTTTTACATCTTATTATTCTTGGATTCACGATCCTAAGATCGTGGTTTCGATTCCTGGATCAGGCGATGCGTTGTGCTCTTGAGCAAAACGCTTCATTTCACCATTGCTCCAGTCCACTCAACTCTACAAATGAGTTTAGCCTGGAGAAGGATGGGCTCCACCAGGCTTTCTCGCCCTAAATACTCTGCACGGCTGCTGCACCCCAACAACCCCTTAGGAGTTACGGGACTTGTCATTGTCATGTACGCGTATCTGCATGTATATGTGCATATAGGTATCTGCATGTATATGTGTATATAGGTATCTGCATGTATATGTGTATATAGGTATATATAACTTCACCGACTTACTGATCTAATATATTTAGAAATGTTTCTATCAATGTCTTTATATTTTTGAAAAGTTAAAACTGACGAAAGTTTACGTAATGGATGCATTTCCTATTACATATTAAGCAAACCTAAAACGTACGTATTAAATGTTTTCAAAATCTCACTATTTGGTTTCACCTCGTTACTACAACTTATACGACTCGATGCCAGTACAAACTGGCCATTCTTTACTCTACTTATGCAGATAATCTAACAATGATTTAGAGTAGTTTGTTATATTTGACTCGAGTTGAAAATTATTGCACAGTGCAGCGCGTCTTGGCATAACATGATATATAAATGTATGTGTGTGTGTGTATAAATATACATTTATATGTGTCTACCTAAGTAAACATACGTTTTACATACCTAATACAAGTGTGTGAATATAATGTGCGTTTATATATATATATATATATTTATATATATATATTTGTGTGTGCATGTGTACATGTGTATGTATACGTGTCTATATATATTCTTTGCAATTATATATATATATATATGTGTGTGTGTGCGTGTGTGTGTGTGTGTGTGTACAGAAAGCGAAAGAGAGAAAGCGAGAAAAAGAGAGAGAGAGAGAAAAAGAGAGAGAGAATAACAGAGAGAGAGAGAGAGAGAGAGAAAGAGAGAGAGAATAACACAGAGAGAGAGAGAGAGAGAGAGAGAGAGGAGGAGGAAAACTGAGAGAGATTCATATGCAAAAAGACAGAGTAATGGTAGAGTAAACGAGAGGACTGAAGCGCAGATGTTCGGCGTGAGGAAAATCGACAAAGACAGAAAAAGAACAGAAAAATAATATATATAGATACATATTCATATTAGTAACGATTTACTTAGACTTCCAGAAATTATGAAACACAATACCCGTATAAAAAGCATTGTATGAATTTTACCGACAGCGTTTGAAATCTACTTGAATTCAAACGGATTGTCTTACATAGGTCTACAATTCTTAAAAAAGCATCATTTTATTATAGCAGCCAGACAGGAGATGCGTCAGTTATTGCACAAGTGCGTCGTGTTATTTCGAAGCATCTCCGGATAACTGCAACTTGAGAAGGCTATAAACAGTCACGAAAACAGTGGGTGCTCCAAGATGTTTTCACATTAAGTGGCCACATTCATGAAATGTAATGGAATCACATATTTCAGAAGAGTATTGTTTCGTGTGCATGAGGTATGTACATTGTGTGTGTCTGTATACATTTCTCATTTCGCTCCCTTTCTCTCTCTCTCTCTCTCTCTCTCTCTCTGATCATAAATATGCACACACACAAACAAACAAACAAACAAACATACATATATATATATGCAACATTAGAACATTAGTGTGTTCGCATACATGCATATATATATATATATATATATATATATATATATATATATATATATTTATATATACACATATAATATTAAAAGTTCTAGTTTGTCAATGACAGAAGAAAGAATGTACAAACTGCGTGTTGCGAAGTATATGATTTATAATAAATTTCTTTCACGTATAACCTGAGTTTCACGACACTTGCGATCTTCAGGTGATTTCTCGCCCGAATACCTCAGAGCCGTGTAATTGGCAATAAAATTTTGTATATGTATGTATGTATGTATGTATGTATGTATGTATGCATGAGTATATTATCTTTTAATAAGGAAGGTATTGCCTATTACTCTATAAAGAGCGTCCGAGACCCGTGGAAGCGAGGGAGGAATTATCCTCAAAGTGCTGTGATCTAGTATTATGGTATCTTCTTGTAGGAGAGTAAGCGCCCTTGTTGTCCAGTAATAATGTTCAACCGTTCAAAAATCTAGCAGCTCAGTGGGACATTGTGAGATTTGAACACAGAACGCAAGGACCCGATTTAAATAGTGCAAAGTATCTAGTTCGGGATTCTTTCTGCCCAGGATTGGTACATTTCTCATCCACATCAGAAAGAATTAAGGGTAAAGTTGGTTTCACGAAAATTTGAATTCACAACACAGAAGTTTGTCATGGCGAGATTTGAACTCTAAACGCAGAGTTCGGTACAAATACCGCAAGTTCAGGAAAAATCTGTCAAGCGTTGGAAAGATCTTCGTATTCCGCAGAATCAATGAGTGAGTCAATGCTAAAACTCTCTTAGCAACCTTACTATTAGTGAACTTCTCAAAAGATGACGCTGTCCAATGTGGCAAAAATAGAGTAAATAATCTTCAACTGATACAGTTGTAGTGTTGATCTCCAACACGGGAACTGAATTTTTCCTTCCAGAATATCCCTTTATTAGTTTCGACGGTCTTGATGTACCTTGCAATCCTAGGTATGACATTAACCCCCCTCTGATAGTTGGGTCTAGGCTCGGGAGTTCCAGGCTTTTGAGGAGTGTGGAACCATCTATAAGCCACTGTTGTTCCCAGGTCTGTTCTGACCTGGAATTGTAGTACCTGTTAGCATCCCTGCCATGTGTTACTTAGCATATTAAGGCTTTCCTCCTACCTACGCATGTGAAAACAGGATTCGGCGGTCTACATGGAAGAAACCTTCATGGTCTAAAAGAGAAAAACGTTGTGGAATTCTGAAAGCAACGTGAGGCAAGTAAGATATCTTGGTCATCCGTCTCTTACTCCATTCAATTTGAGATGGTCTTCTAACAAGATTAAAGTTAATCACAGATAAAAGAGTGAGATTGATGGCGTGCAACTATTAATCGTTTTAAACAAAGTTACAGCGCAAATCAGCTGTCATCATAAATTTTCCTTGTCGCTAGGTAGATAGATAGATAGAGAGAGAGAGAGATAGAGAGAGAGAGAGAAAGAGAGAGATAGAGAGAGAGAGAGAGAGATACAGAGATAGAGAGATTGATTGATTGATTGATTGATTGATTGATTGATTGATATGGGATATAGATATAGATATAGATATAGATAGTGATGTATGCTCTCAACGTCACATCATACGAACATACACTCAGCAATATTTTAGTGCAAGAATGATTATTAAGGTTATATTGGTACTTGCTTTACGGTATTTATTTCGGCTTTTCTCTCTCTAAATACAAACATTTGCTTAGATCAACTACCGTTCATCCTTTGGGGTCGATAAAACAATTACTAGTTGAACACTGTGGTAGATATAATCGTTTAGCCCATTTTCCCCATGTTTGCAGGCCTAGTACCTAGAGTAGAAAGAATCATCATCATTCTCATCGTCATCGTCGTCGTCATCATCGATATCATTTTCGTCGTTATTATCATTACTTGAACCGTAAAAGAAAAACAAAATTTGTATATGTTTCAGATTGTTAAATTTCGTTTGCTGTAACCGAATTGTCATATGTCTTCATGTTTATACGTAAATGTGAACATTACTTTAGCTTCTCATTTCAAAATCATTCACATCTACGCACAATATATTTGAACTGTCAGCCCAATGGCCTCTACATGAACAGTGATGCAAATCATATCTTTTTAATGACATTTACTAAGATAACACTTAACAAGAAATGTGAGAGTTAGAAACGCTTACAAACAGAGAATGTACACTATACATAGAGGTAAATATATACCGACTTGCGTTCATACATATACACAGGCATATATATATATATATA
>NC_068983.1:97068548-97071498 GCF_001194135.2 Octopus bimaculoides
TATATATACACACATACACTCGCATTCATGTACATGAATAAATAGACCTATATACATATGTGTGTGTGTGTATGTGTGCGTGTGTGTATATATATATTTATATATATATTAAAGTTAGTCACAGATTATATATATATATGCCTAAATAAATATATATATATATATATACATATGCATATATGTATATACGTATACAAACGTGCGTATACATAAATATATATACATGCATACACACGTCTTTGTATATATGTATACATGTGCGTATTTTAATGGGACGTTAACTCAAATGGTATATACCAATGTTCCTTTCCTTTTAGCATCACGCACATTTAGGCATAAAGTCCATATAAAAAGCTCAAGGAGAAGAGGGCACGTGGCTGAAGGGACGTCGTAGGTCAAAACGGTCGGTAGTCACGCGATTTCTCAGGTTACTGCAAGATGAGTATTCTTTGTCACTTTCTCGGTCACAGAGGCACACAAACCCAACTTCACACACGCACGCACGCGCACGCACACACACACACACACACACACACATATATACACACACACATTCATGCATGCATACATATATATGTGCATGTATGTGTGACTGTAGTGTATGTATGTGTGTGTGCATATATGTATCTGTGTGTGTATATATATATGTATATGTGTGTGTGTGTGTGTGTATGTGTATATATATATACATATATATGTGTGTGTGTATATATATATATATATATATACATATATATATAATAGGCAAAAAGCCCTACCTCAAAATGGCGCTCTTAGAGACTGAGAATAAGATCCGTCTCTTCCATGAAAACGAAAGGGTAAACAGAGAAGCTAGGGCGGAGGAAAATGTAAAAAGAAACTTTAACGCCTTCTACAAGTTCACAAAAGAGTCTTCCTCTGTGCGATAGAGGATAAGGCCACTGTTTGACAAAAATGGCTCACTGACTGCAGACCTCAAGAGGATAAGTGAAGTACTCAATAAACAATTCCAAAGTGTTTCCACCTCTCCACTAGAAAACATGAAAATAAGCAAACCTGATGAGTTCTTCAACACCTCTAACCTACAAGAGAAAAAGGCGACCATAAATTACAGGACAATACAGAAGAAGTTGTATTGTCGGCCATTGATTAGATAATTAGATAAACCCAAACTCTGCAACAGGCCCAGATGGATTCCCAGAAATTCTGCTAAAAGCATGCAAGAAAGCTCTTGCAAAACCACTGCAAATGCGATACATTTCCTCAAATGTTAAAAGAAGGAATAATATGTTCTGTCCACAAAGGAGGAAGTAGAGCAGATGCTATAAACTACTGGCCTATCTCTCTGACCTCACATGTCAGCAAGATCATGGAAAGCATTGTAAGCAAAAGACTGACCATGTTCCTTGAAGAAAATGACTTGCTTACAGACACGCAACATGGTTTCCGCCCTGGAAGAAGTTGCATAACACAGCTACTACAGCACTTCGATTGGGTACTAAAACAACAGCTCAATCATTCAAATGTGGATGTGATATATCACGACTTTGCCAACGCAAACAATACCTTTGGAGTGGGGTCTCTGGCTGTTTTTTCTCGGTATTATGGCTAAAATATGCAATGTGATACACCGTTTCGTAGTACCGGTATATTATACAAAATGAGAACGACACAGTCATTGTTTCATCTCTCAGCTGCATACGTAAATAAAGAATTTTACAAAGGTGAAACGATTGGAGGAGGTCTTCACGCTTATGTTAAGACTAAAACCAGCTTTCTAATTTTATTCCTTGCCGAGATATCGCATTCTGAAAGTCGCGAAACTTTGGATTTTTCTCGGTTTTTAAGTTGTAGCACTTGCGATGGTCTGTTACTAAACGCCTCGATTGATTTCTTGACGAAGGAGGAATACAAATGTTCGACATCCACAAAAATGTTATAAGTTGTCTACAGAGATGACAAACGCAATATGCACAGATGAATGAATAAAAAAAGGGACACTAACAATGAAAACAAGCTACGTACTGAGATACCATCAAGTGCGACTTTGAAACGCTTTGCCAGCAATTGAGCGAATTCATTCGTGCATCACAATCACACGATTGATTAGCGACTCACAGTCCGTCAGCTTGACGCACAATTGGACATTGGTTAGAATGCATCAAAGAAAGGAAAACTTTGAGTATCGGAAAGTGTATACATCAGCAGTTGACATCCTGAAAGTCGCGGTGATTCGCCTTGAATTTTCTGGAACGTGATGTACAACAAACTGCGAACAGCACTTGGAAACAATGATAAAGCTTAGAGAAGTCACTAACGAGATGGTAGAGACAGATTAAGAAACTGAAAACGACCCATATACAAGACAATGTGGGACCACCCAGACAATCGGCAATGCAGACATAAGATAAATTGGGTTGTTTATTGTAAAATGCGTCGATCATAACATGGGTTCTATTTGCCAAGTAACACTGAATCCACTGAAGCAGCATTCCGTAGATTCCACAATTGGATACTTTTCTTTTGTTCAACACAATACCGTGACCGACTGTCGAAACGTTTACTGACGTGAAAGAAAATGAAATCTATGTTGGAGCTATCTCAGAGAACATTTAGAACGCTGGTTTTCAACCGGAGTCCATATGGCACCTAGGGATCCATATAAGATTTTTTTGGGTGGTGGTAGTGGTTGGGGTTCACTCAAGAAAAATAATAAATTGGGGATCAACAGTGGTATTTTAAGGGCCCATGAAGGAAATATTGCTTTAAATGTATTTATTGCAAGAAATAGTTAAGTTTCCGGCCACTGAAACACCTCTCAGAGTGTGCTGTAAACCTAAAAAAAGGCGCAGGCGTGGCTGTGTGGTAAGAAGATTGCTTTCTAACCACATGGTTCGAGGTTCAGTTCCATTGCGTATCACCTTGGGTAAGCGTGTTTTACTGTACTCGAGCCGACCAAAACTTTGTAAGT
>NC_068983.1:97071851-97072677 GCF_001194135.2 Octopus bimaculoides
TATATATATATATATATATATATATATATATATATATATTCTTTTGTTTCATTCGAGTGCGGCCAACTTAAAGTATATATACATGTATGTATGTATGTATGTATGTATGTATGCATGTATGTATGTATGTGTAAGTGTATGTATGTGAGTATGTGTGCATATACATAAATATATACTTATATATATGCATATATATATATATATATATATATATATATATATACATACACACACACATATATATGTTTACTTATAAGTATATATATATGTGTGTGTGTGTATATATATATATATATATATATAAGTATAAGATAAAGACATACGTACATGTATACAAGTATATAAGTTTAAGATACATTCGTACATATATACAATCATATATGTGTGTACATATGCGCATGTATGTGTATATATATGTGTGTGTGTATGTGCATGTGTCTACGTGTGTATGTATGTACGTATGTAAATATGAAACAGATTTCATAAATTTCTAAGACCTTACATACGAACGTTGAAACAAACATATGAATGCGAGATATATAAATACATATCAATTTTGTTGACAACGATATTGAATTATACTTGCGAGCCCTCACAGACATACATATGCAACAGAAACACACACACACTCACACACACGCACGCACGCACGCACGCACGCACTCATACACACAGAGGTACACACATAGCCACAAAAACACACACACACTACCCCAAACAATATATATATAAATATATATATATATATATACATACACCCTCCCACACACACATATATATGTGTGTGTGTAATACCATTACGTCGTTTTATATTTTGCTCATCTCT
>NC_068983.1:97075477-97076080 GCF_001194135.2 Octopus bimaculoides
ACATAATATTTTTAGTGAAGTCCGGCATGCCAGCTTCCATTTCTCGTCTGATACCATTTTCTTGAAGCCTCTTGTCAGCTGAGTAAAACACAATGCCGCGGAAGCGGAGAGTCGAGAAATGAGTAGGTAAAAATTTTTAGCTTCATTGGGAAGGGATAAATCTTTTGCAAGCATTTTGTTGCCATTTATTTTCGAAAGAATAATAAGCATGCATTGTTCCACTTGAGTGATCTGTCACAGATGCTGACCAATGAAATATTGCGATTATTCTTCAAACTTAACTCACTCAGAAGCTTTCAGGCACGAATTCTGCAAATCATGGAATTTTATTTTATGTATTTTATTTCTTGTTTTATTTTGCCTTTGGTTTCTTTCATTTTTGGATTGATGTTGGTTATTGTTGTTGTTGTTTTCGTTGCTGTTGTATATGATGTTCTTTTCTTTTTGTACTGTACTTTTCTTCCGTTTTCCATTTCCATTCACCATATCATTGTCTATTTCTCTGTCTCAGAATCTCTCACTGATTAAAAATGCCCCATCCACATCCACACTTATAAGTATGTATGTATGTATGTATGTATGTATGTATGTATGTATGTATTT
>NC_068983.1:97076090-97077173 GCF_001194135.2 Octopus bimaculoides
TATATACAGACACTCACACATACACAAACAGGCACACACATGTACGCACACACACATATGCAAGTATATATGCGTGTATAAGTATATGTATGCGCGCGCGCTGGTGAGTACATACAGCCTGTCTGTCACTATATCAGTCTTTTTCTCCTCTACTTTTCGTTCTGTCTGCATATCGATTGGGCAAAATACACGCAAACGTAGATAACAAAGCAAAAGGAAGACATATGTTCACAATTACATATATATTTATGCATATCTGTCGATCAATTCATTTTTTTTTTGTCTCCTTTTGTTTCATACACGGCCACACAGGTACGCACACAAACAAATACATGCATACAGATAAACATTCTGTATTCAACTGTCATCTATCTCTGTATCTCTGAAACCATCTATCTATCTATCTATCTATCTATCTATCTATCTATCTACTTATCTATATATAATTGAATGCATGTATCTATTTAGCTACTCTTCCATCTATCCAACCATCCATCTTTTTAATTATCTATCTATCTATCTATTTATCTATCTATCTATCTATCTATCTATCTATCTATCTATCTATCTATCTATCTATCTATCTATCCATTTATCTATATGCCCATCTATCTAAACTATCTGTCTATCAATCTATATATCTATCTACCTCCATATCCATCCGTCTATGACTTACTCTATCTGTTCTTAATATTTCTCCTCTCATTTCTACATATGTTTCTGTTTGTCCAAAGCCAGCTATATTCTATTAGTAAATTCCGCTACAAATCTCATCCATAACCCTATTTATAATGCATGTCATATACTTTCGTTCTATGTCACATTCGTATCTTTGTCTCACCCCCTAACCCCTAATTCCACCCTTTCCACTGCAAATTCGTACATAATATTTTTAGTGAAGTCCGGCATGCCAGCTTCCATTTCTCGTCTGATACCATTTTCTTGAAGCCTCTTGTCAGCTGAGTAAAACACAATGCCGCGGAAGCGGAGAGTCGAGAAATGAGTAGGTAAAAATTTTTAGCTTCATTGGGAAGGGATAAATCTTTTGCAAGCATTTTGTTGCCATTTATTTTCGAAAGAATA
>NC_068983.1:97077699-97078498 GCF_001194135.2 Octopus bimaculoides
ACTACACATACTCACGTACACAAACAATCAAGAATAAGTATGAGTATATGCCTATATGCACAGACACACGGACACATACAAGCACACACGCACACGCATGCGCGCACACACACATGTATATATGTACAAATATACACGAATATACAATGAAATTCAGAAGTCACTTTAGCAATTAAATGATCAGTAAAATGAATACTTTTTAATTTCTTAACACAATCTTTGCTATTTATGTCGGTAAGATGTGTGTGTATGTGTGTGTGTGATGTATGTAGGTATGTGTATGTATGAATATATGTATGTATTTGTGTATGTATGTATGTATGTATGTATGTATGTATGTATTAGAAATATGTTATTGCTAAAAAAAAATGAAATATTTATTGTCCTCAAAGTGGCTCGGTATAGCAGTAATCCTATTCAATTGTCAATATACTAGGCCCAGTAATCCGCAGTGGTCCTGCTTGCTGGCCTTGTGAATGACATTTGCAGTCAACGAAACAATTGCGGTCGGG
The DNA here is from genome assembly GCF_001194135.2 of Octopus bimaculoides. Lineage (NCBI taxonomy): Eukaryota > Metazoa > Mollusca > Cephalopoda > Octopoda > Octopodidae > Octopus > Octopus bimaculoides. The sequence goes on from NC_068983.1 coordinate 97,078,212, forward strand.
GTTGATAATGAATGGGGCGTGGCGGTGATCCTTAAAATCTATATTGAAGAGGCTGGTGTATGAAGATCGCAGAGAAGACGAAGACAAGACGTACATTAAGCTCAGTCGTCAACTGACCGCAGTTGTAAGCTGGTTTATACGAATGGTAAAAATACTTTTGAATCTTGATGTGTATCAATGTGGAAATATGTATGTATATAACATGAAAATCTGAATATATGCTTGGGTATGAGTGTGTGTGTGTGTGTGTGTGTGTGTGTGTGTGTGTGTGTGTGTGTGTGTGTGTG
>NC_068983.1:97078632-97078921 GCF_001194135.2 Octopus bimaculoides
ATATATATATATATATATATATATATATATATATATGTATGTATACATATATACAGATATATATTTATATATACTCTTATATACACTTATATATGTATACATATGTGTGTGTGTGCGTGTCTGTGTGTGTGTGTGTTTGTGTACATATATACACATATATAACAATATATATAGATAATCTTACTTGGAAATGGATGCGTGGCATTCAATCATATAATAATATAAATAATATATATATTTACATATATATACATATATGCATATATATATGCATATATATATATATATA
>NC_068983.1:97079242-97081031 GCF_001194135.2 Octopus bimaculoides
TATATATACATAGATCTGACTCAGCTGCGTGTCCTTGGTGGGACATAAAATATAAACACAAATGGCGTTTAAAATTTCCGACAGGTGTTTCGGTAGAATTTTCTATATTTAATCCATTTATAAAAGATTACATCATAATATACAATCCATCACCATATATATATATATATATATATATATATATCTAGAGAGAGAGAGAGAGAGAGAGAGAGATAGAGGGGGAGGGAGAGTGAGAGAGAGGGTGATGGAATCAGAAAAAAATAGCACGCTAAAGTGGTTATATATTTATAATGTTGAGCAGCATCTTCCTAAATATGGCATATAACTGGTAAGAATGTTACCGACCGATTCGTCGCAGACCTTTCAAAACATACTGGCTGGAATCATCCTTTTTATATTAATGCTGGTTCACTCAGCGAAACGAAAAAGGGATGAAATACTTTAACAGTTTCCGGGAGGTGAACTTGATCTGCTTCCCACGAAAAAAAATATAGGCTGTCACTGAAGTCTATCATCTGTGTGTACGTACATGTTCTTTCTCTGGTCCGAAAAAGGAAATAACTACGTTGCCAAAACGGGCTTTTCTCCATGAGAACTGCAACGATATTTTTCGCACTTCCTTGTTCTTAAACGCCGTCAACTCCAACCTTTAGAAGTTCAGCTTTCTCCTGCATCCCTTTAAACTTCTCCTTTCTTCTGCCGCATTTATCAATATCTTCAGTCTATAATTCTCGAAGTCATTTCTTAGATATTGTCAGATCGCTTTGCAACGAATGAAATATTCGAGGTGATCTTTCATGTTTCTCTTCATAGTTTTCTGTTTCTCAAGCACATTTTCAGTGTCATGGGAAGAGATGAAATCGAGGAGGTAAAGTAGTATGTCTACTTAGGGTCAGAATGAATGATAAATTCTCCAGCCGGCAACATATACTGCAGTGAATTATTCTCTGCAGAATTGTTTCTGGAATTTGGCGCACCAGGGCTGAGACATTTTGAAAAATAACCCTAATGTAGAACTGTACGCAAGTCTTATTTTATAAAGACAATTCGTATATAGTTCTGCAAATTATATTGATTGAAGAACGATTGTGCTGATGAGAACACGAATGTTGTTACATAAGTACATGCTTCAATAGATCAAATTGCTTCTTCTCAAAAAAATCATGTTGAGTTTTGCTTATTTGTACATTAGCATATGCGTTGGCACTATGTATTAATGAAAACAGTTACTGAAATATAGTTCGACTGTAAACAAATGTACATGCGTATGTTAGAGGAAGGTGGGGTATAGGCGCTTGGAAAATGCTTAGCGGCATTTCTTCCGACTTTACATTCTGAGTTCAAATGCCACCGAGGCAAACTTCACCTTTCATCCTTTCGGAGTCGATAAAATATGTATCAGTTGAATACTGGGATCAATGTAATCGACTTACCCCGCCGCCGAAATTTATATATATGCAAACTCGTACTCCCATATGTATGCATGTATATCTACATATATACACACATACATAGATACATATATCTTTTCTACTCTAGGCACAGGGCCCGAAATTTTGGGGGAGGGGCCCAGTCAATTAGATCGACCACAGTACTTAATTTATCGACCCCGAAAGGATGATAGGTAAAGTCGACCTCGACGGAATTTGAATTCAGAACGTAAAGACAGACGAAATACTGCTAAGCATTTCGCCAGGCGTGCTAACGTTTCTGCCAGCTCAGCGTATGATCACACACACACACACACACACACACACACACACACATATATATATATATATATATATAT
>NC_068983.1:97081945-97087290 GCF_001194135.2 Octopus bimaculoides
TATATATATATATATATATATATATATATATATATATATATATATGGGCGTGTGTGTCTATGCATGTATGTAAGTGTATCTATATGTATATTAATACGATTATATATATATCAATATATATTTTTTATATAAAATATGTGTGTGTGTGTATGAGTGTGTGTGTTTGTTTGTGTACGCGTGTGTACGTGTGTGTATATATAGGTGTATAAATATAATTATGTATATAATTAAACACATATTTATATGAATACATTCACACATACATACATACATACATACATACATACATACATACATACAAACGCACATACATGTGTATATATATATGTGTGTGTGTGTGTGTGTGTGTGTGTGTATGTGTGTGTGTGTGTATGCGTGTGTGTGTGTGTGTGTGTGTGTGTGTGTGTGTGTGTGTGTGTGTGTGTGTGTGTGTGTGTGTGTAGTTGGAAAGAGAGAGAAAGCAAACGACCGTGTGATGGATGAAAGAGAGGACGATCGAAGAGGCAAGACGTAAGAGAAAATACTGGTTGGAAAACAAAATGGAGAGCGAAACAAAAAGAATAGAAAAAATGAACTGTAGACATTTGAGGTAGCGATAAAGAAGTGATGGCGGAAAATCTCAGCTTGAATGTTCATCATTTGTAAAGATAACAGGATAAAAAAGAGACATAAGAATAAAGAAAAAATTATCAACTAAAAAAAAAATCTAACGAAGTTGACAGGAAGTTCTTCCGGTTACCCTAGCAGCCATTGAGGCAGATCGGAGAGCTAAAATGCATGGACGTATTCTGTGTGATTTCCCAGCAATCTCAGTTGTCAGTTGCCTGAAGGGAAAAGATGTGCTACAGTTGACCAGATCTAACTAGCTGACTAATACATCAATTTATCGCTCGTCAGCTTATCAAGTCATCATGTAACGTGTCACTGGTGAAATATAATGACACTACTGCACAGCTTTTGCACATGCGTATACGCATGCGCTTATAACGGTCTCTCTCTCTCTATATATATGGTGTATGTTTGTGTGCGTGTGTGTGTGTGTGTATGTTTTCGTATTCGTATATGTGTTCGTATTATTCGTATAACATATATGTGTGTATATGTGTATATGTGTCAGTGTTGAATGTGTGTATGTCGGTGCGTGCATGTGTGCGCGTGTGCGCGTATGCGTGTGTGTGTGTGTGTGTATGTGTGTGTGTGTATTTTTATTACTGCTATTGTTCTTTTATTGTAAAAAGAACTCTTCCATATTCGTTACGCTGTTCCATCCATATTCAATACGAGTAAACTATTGTAGAGTAAGTGAACGCGAACATGATGACGATGAAAACGATGGTGAGGGTGGTAGTGGTGGTGGTGATGGTGGTGGTGGGGGCGGAAATAGTGGAGATGGTTGTGGTGTGATTGCGATGATTGCTGTGGTGGTGGTGGTCGTGATGTTGACGGCAGTGGTCATGATGATGGTGGTGGTAGTTGTGGTGGTGGCTATTGTTGTGGTGTGGTTGCGATGATTGCAGTAGAAGTGGTGGCGGTGATGGTGGTGTTGGTAGTGGTAGCGATGATGATGGTGATGATGATGATGATGATGATGATGATGGCCACGATGATGATAGCGATAACGAGAACGCTGACGACGATGTTCATAATGTGTGTCGGTGACAACGACGATGATGATGATGTGAGGTGATAGTTGTGGTTGCCATGGTGACGATGTCGCCCACGATAAGAATGTTGTTGTTGATGATGACCACGACGATGATGATGTTGATGATGATGATGACCGCGACGACGACGACGATGACCACGACCACCATAATGACCATGATGGTAGTGGTGGTGATGGTGATGATGATATTGTTGGCGGTGATAGCGATGCCAATGCGAAGATAACGTGGTACCATAATAGCAGCATTAATCATTTCTTAGATAAGTAGTACTAAGGACAAATGCAGTGGCTGCACACTTTTAATTATCTCAGAGAAATGGAATGAGGTTTCAGTGAGTCAGAGAGCCAATTTACTGTTGAACATTACAATAACCATAAGGGCGGCGAGCTGGCACAATCGTTAGCACGCCGGGCGAAATGCTTAGCCTGTCGCCACGTCCCCAGTTCAAATACCGCCGCGGTCGACTTTGCCTTTCATCATTTCGTGGCCGGTAAAATAAGTATCAGTCGGATACTGCGGTCGATGTAATCGACCAGACCCTTTCCCAAAACTTGCCGGCCGCCTTGTGCCAGGATTTTAATATTACAATAACAATTTAAATGATATGATATGAATACAAATAACATAAATATAATATAAATAACAATATAAAGAATAGTATAAATAATGCTAAATATTATGCTGAACCTATGAGGGGTTATTTTGTTAGAAGGTGTTTTACCTTTAGACTGCTCAGTCAAGGCTGACAACTCGGTTACCTATATAGGACTATTCGATCAGATTATAAATAGCAGCCAAATCTTCCTAAAATCCTTAAAACTGGAAAGTACATTCGAAACTAGAATCTTAAAAAAAAAGTATCATGACTGAGTAAAGGACGTGATGGTCATAGTTGGAACGCTTTCAATTATTGATCTGCCCAATGGAAGATGATCTGGAGTTAAGCTACTACTACCGTTCCAACATATAAATAATACTGAGTGATGTAGGACATTGCAAGATGTATATACAAAAATATTCTACATCATATCTAGTTTCCGATCAACCAAATTTCACTCCATAATCTATGACAATAAACGCGAAAGTCTGTCTGTCCGGGACACTTGTATCTGAGTCTACATTTGCTCTACATAGACATATTATACGTTTTTCGAATCAGGATGATCCCTGGATTGAAAATCTTCCTTTCATTTGGTTCTTGAACATCCAGCATTGGGATATGCTTTAAAAGAATTTGGGTTGATATTTCTAGCAGGTAAAGCTTGATTCATGCCAAGATTAACCTGATCTTCGTTGGCGTTTGTCAGATAACGTCAGCGATCAAGGGGGAGATAAATGACATTCGCTTCGTTAGTTTTATGCTGTGACAGGAACTTTGGGACAAATTGGTCAGCAGTCGGAATTCAACTTGGGACTGGAACAATAGAATCATTGCATTACAGAATTAATTCTCATCCGTTCTTAACCTCTGATCAAACACCACCGGGGCATATAGTCATTATATACGTATTATAATCATGCTATTTAGCCCTCTGTAGTTTTGGGCCGCAGGCCCGAATAGCCCTTCACAGGAACCTGTTTAAAAGTCCGCACGGAGTGCAGCTTTTAAGCAAGTCACTAATATAATGACAATGTAAAGCGGCGAGCTGGCAGAATCGTTAGCACACCGAGCGAAATGCTTAGCGGCATTTCGTCCGTCTGTATGTTCTCAGTTCAAATGCTACATTGGTCCACTTTGCCTTTCATTCTTTCATCCTTACTGGTGTCGATGTAATCAATTTAAGCCCTACCTAGAAATTTCTGGCTTTGCGCCAAACTTTGAAATCAAAATTTGAAACCGATATAGTGACAATGCATCCACTCACTGCTAAGCATTTTGCCCAGTGTGCTAACGATTCTGCCAGTTCACGGCCTTAACAACGACAAAATTATTAGCAGGAACTTCAGTAATAATCCTTTCTACTGTAGACACAAGCCCTGAAATTTTGGGAGAGGAATTAAGTCCATTACATCAATTCCAGTACGTAACTGGTAATTATTTGATCGACTCCGAAAGATAAAAGGCAAAGTCGACCCCGGCGGAAATAGAACTCAGAATATAAAGATAGATGAAATGCTGCAAGCATTTTGCTAATGATTCCACCAGCTCGCCGCTTTAACAACAACTAAAAATTATGAACAACGGTAAAAGGCCTGAAATCTGTGGGAAGGAGACTAGTCGACTGCATCGTCCCCAGTGTTTGACTGGTACTTAATTTATAAACCTCCGAAAGGATGAAAAGTAATGTCGACCTTGGCGGAATTTGAACTCAGAACGTAGCAGCAGACGAAATACCGCTAAGCATTTCACCTGGCGTGCAAACGATTCTGTCAGCTCGCCGCCTTTCCAATAATCCTTTCTACTAAAAGCACAAGGCCTTTCCAATAATAATAATAATAATAATAATAATAATAATAATAGTATTATAATAATAATAATAATAATAATAATAATAGTATAATAATAATAATAATAATAATAATAATAATAATAGTATTATAATAATAATAATAATAATAATAATAATAGTATAATAATAATAATAATAATAATAATAATAATAATAATAATAATAATAATAATAATACAACTGTAAAATGTCAGATGTCAACATCAGCAGCAGCTTCAACATTAGCGAGTAACAACAACAATAACAATATCAACAATGATACCAAGTGTAACAACAAATAGCATCAACAAAAACTACAAAAGACAAAATACAAACAAACAAAGAAAAATTTCGCAGTGTATGCAAATAAGAAGAGCAATCGGATCTGAACGGTTGTTAGCGTTGTTGGCGGTGGAATTTGTACCGAGATCGGAAACCGATTAATGGATGTTGACAAAGTGTAGAATATGTAGTTACTAAAAGGAAGGAAAAAATTTCTAACAAAAAAAAAACATGATGTCTACAATCAATGCGATACGATGACTGGCAGATAAAATTTTAAAAAATACACATTTGATAAAGCACAAACGTAATTATAAAGAAGAAAAATTAAAAACTGAGAGAAATTTGAAAAATTAAGTTAAACTATATACACGCATGAATACGCGCTGCATACGTACGCACATCCATATATCATACATGCATGAACATATACATACATACGTGCGTGTGTGTGAGAACAATATATATTATATATAAATATATCTATATCGCCAAGCCAACATGGCAGTCCCAAAATTAGGACGAAAGCTGCCGTGAATTAGCTCCAAGAAGCCATCGCCTCTAGCTAGCTATGTGACACACGAAACTTGGGGTGATCTTTCAATGTTTCTCCAGTGAGGGTAACGTCATGCTGCCCCATATCTTTGATATAACTCAGACGACTATGGGAAACTGCTGGAGACTTGTCAAGCCATGACTGGAGAGACTTGCTGCTAAAAGGCTATATATGTGGCAGCAGAATTCAACTCCTTGCCTTCACTCCGGCAAGAGTCAAAAGTGGTTGTCGGAGAACTTCTACGACTTCACCAGGCACAAATTTCTGACGTCCTGACTCCTCTGATTGGAATCGCACAGAATTCAACTATGGTGTGCGGCTGACAAAGACAGCAGTCGCTCTGCCTGCAACACCAAGGCAGATACTGTGACCAATATCATTCGAATATTTCCTCAAGGACATGGTGAGGAA
>NC_068983.1:97087390-97087912 GCF_001194135.2 Octopus bimaculoides
TTATTATTTTCTGTAATAATGCCCCTTATATAAATATATATATATATATAGATAGATATATATTGTCATTGTTTAATGAGTAAAACAGTTGACAGGCGCCAGCCAGGTAGCAGACTACCCCAGGCTGCTGTGTCGCTTTTGGCACCGTTTCTACGGATGGATGTCCTTCCTAACACCAACCTCTCTGCAGAGCGGACTCCGTGCTTTTTACATGGCACCAGCACATGTAAGGTTAGTTTTGACATCGTTTTTACAGCTCGATGGCCTTCCAAGTGTTGACCACTTGACAGTGTGGACTGGACGCTTTTTACATGTGTGTACAAAAATATATATATATATATATATATATATATATACAAATACCCAAAATTTCAAGGAGTTCCTGCCTTAAAAACAGGAACTAAACCACAGTTATTTTGTGTTCTTTGCTACATTGGTTTCTATTAACCTATTTATTCTATCCGAAGAATTTTTATTCATTAAGATAGAAGAAATACACATAATTATATATATATATATATA
>NC_068983.1:97089081-97090134 GCF_001194135.2 Octopus bimaculoides
ATATATATATATATATATATATATATATATACAAATACCCAAAATTTCAAGGAGTTCCTGCCTTAAAAACAGGAACTAAACCACAGTTATTTTGTGTTCTTTGCTACATTGGTTTCTATTAACCTATTTATTCTATCCGAAGAATTTTTATTCATTAAGATAGAAGAAATACACATAATTATATATATATATATATACATATATATACTATACTTACAGTTATTGAGTACTGACTTGTCTGCCGTGTCTTTAGCTTGGTTGGCCAGACTATGTAGCAGGATATGGGCGGTGCTGTAGTGATAGTAACACTGAAATACATAGAAAGGGACAATGAGAGGCGGGATTATACTACAGGGAACATAGAGAATGGGAGTGCAGGTTTATAGGAGGGGACGATAGTGCAACAGAGTCAGGTTTATAATAGGGGACAGACAGCAGGGGACGGTAGTGCAATAAAAGGATTGAAGAAATTTTTTAGATATCAAGACTTGTAAGTGAAAGAGACATGATGGTCAGAGATGGAATGTCCTCAATCATAGGTCTGCTGGATCAGGACTGACCAAGGGCTAAATAACAAGGAAGGACATGTTTAACTGTTAGATAAGAAAAGACATGGAGACAGACAGACAGACAGACAGACAGACAGACAAAGGGTAAATGAAGTGAGGAGAGGGAAGAGGTGATGGGTGGTGGTGGTGGTGGTAGTGAAAGTAACTTACCTCGTTCATCTTCATTAAAATCTCGTCCAATAAACCAGTTCGGAACTGTAATTAAACAAAGCCCAATGCAACAAAGTTAATTAGGTAATCAGTAATGAGAGATGAGAAAATCTAGAAGTTAATGGGCCATAGGTCAGATTTGTAGGGGCCAGAACAAGTCGAATTATTAACATTCAACAATAGTGATGCGTGTGTGGTGTGAGTATTACCTCCCTTGAAAACAGAAGCGTGTTTGTGTGTGTGTGTGTCTGTATGAGTTCATGTGTAAGTGAGTGTGTGTGTATATATATTATGTATATCTATCTATAATCAGTGCAAATAACGAGAAAATATC
>NC_068983.1:97092806-97096926 GCF_001194135.2 Octopus bimaculoides
CGATTCCCAGACCAGGCGTTGTGAGTGTTTATTGAGCGAAAACACCTAAAAGCTCCACGAGGCTCCGGCAGGGGATGGTGGCGAACCCTGCTGTACTCTTCCACCACAACTTTCTCTCTCTCTCTTTCTTCCTGTTTTCTGTTGTGCCTGTAATTCAAAGGGTCAGCCTTGTCACACTCTGTGTCACGCTGAATATCCCCGAGAACTACGTTAAGGGTACACGTGTCTGTGGAGTGCTCAGCCACTTGCACGTTAATTTCACGAGCAGGCTGTTCCGTTGATCGGATCAACTGGAACCCTCGACGTCGTAAGCGACGGAGTGCCAACAACAGTTTCTCTATAAATTCAAATGTTATTTGTTAAAATACCACTTATCCCCAAAAAATGAATTTGTCATCAACATATTTGAGACCTGTTTAAAATTTTGCCTGAAGATGGTAGAATATAAGGTATGATGTAAACTAAAAATACATCCAAGAAATTCTACTGAAACAGCTTTTGCAAACTTTAAACCCCATCTGTGTTTTTATACCAGGTTCCAGTGTCTGTTCCGGCATAGTTTTGACAACTGGACGCCCTTCCTGTGCCAATCACTCCACAGAGTGTACTGGGTGCTTTTTATAAGGCACTACTGACAATGCAAATGGGGTCACTGTAATTGACCAGACCCCTGCCCTCAAAATTTCCATCTCTGTGCCTATAGTAGATGAAATGAGGCTCAGAATCATGAGGTAGTGAGTTCGATTCCTGGACTGGGCTGTGTGTTGTATTCTTGAACAAGACCCTTTATTTCATGTTGCTCCAAGTTCACTCAGCTGTAGAAATGAGTTGCGATGTCACTGGAGCCAAGTTGTATCGGCCCCTTTGCCTTTCCCTTGGATAACATCAGTGGCATGGAGAGGGGAGACTGGTATGCATGGGTGACTGCTGGTCTTCCATAAACAACCCGGACTTGTACCTCGGAGGGGAACTTTCTAGGTGCAATCCCTTGGTCGTTCATAACCGACGGGGGTCTTTATTATTAAGTTGAGAGAAAATAATAGGTGATGTCTGTGTGCTGTATGTGTGTGTGTGTGTGTGTATATACAAAGTGTATGTGAATATATGTGTATGTATATATATATATATATATAAATATTCATTACCAGTATATTAGGTGAGACGATGCTAAATGGAGTTCCATGTGCATGTGCGATCTGCATAATGCACTCCACCAAGTCATTGACAAAACTCAGTTTTCCCAGCACCTCCTTGTAGTGTTCCTGGAATAGAAGAATAGATAGATAGATAGATAGATACAGATGGATGGGTAGATAGATAAACAGACAGAAAGATAGGGAGAGAGAAAGAGACAGATAGGTAGGTAATAGGCTATATGTAAAAGACAAAAACAACATAGACACATCCAAGTATATTAAATATAACAATTTCTTAATTTATTGAAATGTACCTACATACCTATACATATACACAGAAATATATGTATATACAAATTATACACGTGTGTCTGTGTATTGCATATCTCTGATGTATATCAGCAAAAACAAAAGGAAACAACCCCGCAAATATCAGGATTAATACTCATGAAATGCAGTAGGTAGGTCCTTTATGACGTTTGTTCTGTCCCGAGTCACAGATACTCCCTTACCGTCCCTCTCCAACACCACAAACACAATAAACTGGACCCTGTTGCGAACCTTGTAACGAATGACAACAGCGTTATTGTTTTCATAATTAACTGATATAACTAATTAATTAAAATTACTTACATCCATTAGTGTATCCTCAGCCAGTTCTGGGGCCACGAAAGGCATTGCCGTATCGATACTAGGTGGTGATGGGGCATACATCAGTGAGGTTGGGGGTGAGGCCTCAGGGTAGACCAGGTAAGCAGGGTGCCGATAGTAATGGTCTTCGTTAGTGTGGATGTACCTGTCTTTGGTGGGCCAGGCTATCATACCTGAGGGATAGGCTGTGGAGAGAGATAAGGAGATATATAGTTAGACAGTGGGAGGAATATAGTTCCTCCTAATATCATGGAAGGAAAACGTCTTGTGATAGCATGAAATTACAACATTATCATTAACTTCTTGGTTATGGTTAGCACAAGTGAAACCGGTTGACTTCTTATGGTAGAATGAATGTATGAAAGAGAGAGAGAGAAGGAGAGTCAGGGACAATGAGTGTATGAGGGTGAGATAGAGGTGGTTAGTGAGAGATAGAGAGTTAGTAAGAGTGTGGGAGTCAGAGAAAGCTAGAAATAGTTAACGAGAAATGCAGAGGTGAAGAGAGAGTTAGTGGGAGTGGATAGGAAAGAGAGAAACAGACAGATAACTAATGAGAGTGATGTGGAGAAGGTAGAGACTGAGGAGTTGGTGAAAGATGCAGAGAGAGGGAGAAAGAAAGAGAGATGGTTAAAAAGACAAGGGAGAGGATGATTAAGAGAGAGAGAGAGAGAGAGAGAGAGAGAGAGAGAAAGATGTAGAAACAAAGAATGAAAGAGAGCTTCAGTAATGGTGGTGGTGGTGGTGTTGCTTATTTTGATGATTATACTAAACTCCGCTTGCGAAGACCTGTTGAGGCAAATGAAATCGAAATCGAAATCGAATTAAATTCGACGATTGGCAACCCATGCCAACGTCGTCTCCTTCATTGGAAACGAAACTCGGCTGGCGAAGACCTATTGTTGGGGAAAGCGAAACCGTCAATGGCACCTGTGCCCAGCATCGCCTTCCTGGCACGTGTAAAGACATTCGAGCGAGATCGTTGCCAGTGCCGCCAAACTGGCTCCTCCTGTGCAGGTGGCACGTAAAATACACCATTTTGAGCGTGGCCGTTGCCAGTACCCGCCTGATTGGCCTTCGTGCGGGTGACACGTAAAAGCACCCACTACACTCTCAGAGTGGTTGGCGTTAGGAAGGGCATCCAGCTGTAGAAACTCTGCCAGATCAGGTTGGAGCCTGGTGTAGCCATCTGGTTTCATCAGTCCTCAGTCAAATCGTCCAACCCATGCTAGCATGGAAAGCGGACGTTTAAACGACGATGATGATGATGATGATGATGATGTTGCTGTTCTTGGTGATAGTGTTGTTGTTGTTGTTGATGGCAATGTTGAAACATAATGATTAGAAAGAGAGAGAGAAAGAGCATGAGCAATCGTGTTGCTGTTGATGATAGTGGTGGTGATGTTATTGATGATGATGTGTTAATGTTGTTCTTGTTAATAATGTTGTTGCTGTAAATGTTGAAATGAGAGAAAGAGAGAGAGAGAGAGAGAGAGAGAGGGAAGAGCTTTACCAAAATATTGCCGGGGCGATCCATACGGACTCCTCAACTGGGTGGTCATTATACTGTCGCGACCGGTGGCCTGGTTGCCATGACGCTGTGGGATATCGGTTGGACCATGGCCACACTCGGGACAACTGTTTGGAGGGGAGGCTGAAGAGGAAGACAAGGAAAACAAAACCATTAAGAAACACATCATTTAGGGTGGGGAGTTGGAGTGGTGGGACTGGTGCGATGTGAAAAGCACTGAGTCCATTCTGCAGAGTGGTCGGTGTTAGGAAGGGCATCCAGCCGTAAAAACTGCCAAAACAGACACAGTAGCCTGAGGTAGTCTTCTACCTGACCAGCCCTCCCTGTCAACCACCCTACCCATGCATGGAAGACGGACGTTAAATAATGATGATATATACTCTTTTACTTGTTTCAGTCATTTGACTGCGGCCATGCTGGAGCACCGCCTTTAGTCGAGTAAATCGACCCCAGGACTTATTCTTTGGATGCCTAGTACTTATTCTATCGGTCTCTTTTTGCCGAACCGCCAAGTTACGGGGACGTAAACACACCAGCATCGGTTGTCAAGCGATGTTTGGGGGGGGGACAAACACAGACACACATACACACAAACACATATATATATATATATATATACATATATACGTCAGGCTTCTTTCAGTTTCCATCTACCAAATCCACTCACAAGGCTTTGGTCGGCCCGAGGCTTATAGTAGAAGACACTTGCCCAAGATGCCACGCAGTGGGACTGAACCCGGGACCATGTGGTTGGTAAGCAAGCTACTTACCACACAGCCACTCCTACGCCTATTGTATACAAACA
>NC_068983.1:97097960-97098840 GCF_001194135.2 Octopus bimaculoides
TATCGGTCTCTTTTGCCGAACCGCAAAGTTACGGGGACATAAACACACCAGCATCGGTTCTCAAGCGATGTTGGGGGGACAAACACAGACACACAAACACATACATACATATATATATATACATATATACGACGGGCTTCTTTCAGTTTCCGTCTACCAAATCCACTCACAAGGCTTTGGTCGGCCCGAGGCTTATAGTAGAAGACACTTGCCCAAGATGCCACGCAGTGGGACTGAACCCGGGACCATGTGGTTGGTAAGCAAGCTACTTACCACACAGCCACTCCTACGCCTATTGTATACAAACACACATGGAAAACCGTACTTCAAAAAATCCACAATGAGAGTACATACAAAATAAGAGCACACAATGAAAGTAAACAAACTCAGTGCTATATTTACCGTTATAAGTATAGGTAGCCATATTGTCCGGCACTGTCCTGGGCCGATACAGGTTGTAGGGAAGGCTGCCGACGTGGTGGAAACCTTCTCGTCGATCATGGGAGCCGAAGAATAACGGCATGGATGAGGGGCCTGTGATGGCTTGTTGAGGAGAAACAGATGCTGGGCTGTGACCTGGAATTGAACCCATGACATCAAAATGTAATTTTATAACACTGGATTAGATAAACATTAACGACATTTTTGTAATGACCACAGGCATATGACATAGTGGTTAAGAGCGCAGGCTACTAACCCCAAGATTCTGAGTTCGATTCCAGGCAGTGACCGGAATAATAATATCGAAAAATACCTTAGGAATGAGAACCCAGGTTCAAAATTTCCCCAAGACACCTGATGAAGGCTGGAGGGTATATCAGCCGAAATGCTGTGCTAAAAACAAACAAGATGAGGACAAATATCCATCAAATGTCAATAA
>NC_068983.1:97100564-97104076 GCF_001194135.2 Octopus bimaculoides
GTGAGGCCACCATGTTGGGCGGGGTGCCGGAGTGGGTCCGGTGTGCTGCTGGTGGATGAGGTGGTGGGGTGTTGCTGGTGCTGCCCCTCCTCCAGGGGGAACTGTGTGGACTCCCAATGGTGAAAGTAACTGAAACAAAAAAAAAATAATAAATAAAATACATGGCATAAATGATAGGTGTGTGTGTGTGTGTGTGTGTGTGTGTATATAGATAACTAAACTTGTATACGTGAATATGGATGTGTATGTATCTATACATAAATGATCGGTGTATGTGTGTATGTGTGTGTGTATATAAGTAGATATAAACATGCATATATGAATGTGCGTATTGTGCAATAAAATTCGTTATAGAACTGGATTCGTTACAGAACTAGATTTAAATTTAGGAATTTACATAACTTCAGTTAGCTTATTTACTAATTTATGATTAAGCTCGCTCTCAACAAGCGATTTTTTTGAAAAGCCTTAGCAGCTATAAATATTTTTGTGAAATATTGAAGGAGAAATGTCGATCTGAGGAAGCATCGTTACATATTGAAAAGGATTTGGTTATTCTTGAAAAACTTCATTTTATTAATGAAGCAGAAACAGCTGTAATTTATGAGATTTGTCTTTTGTTTGTATAAAATATTTAAATCGAATTGAATTTATAATTGTTCAATTTATAGTTAGTTTTGTCTTCCAGTTCTTATCTATATTACTCTTTTACTCTTTTACTAGTTTCAGTCATTAGACTGTGGCCATGCTGGAGCACCGCCTTTAGTCGAACAAATCGACCCCAGGACTTATTCTTTGTAAGCCTAGTACTTATTCTATCGGTGTCTCTTTTGCCGAACCGCTAAGTTACGGGGACGTAAACACACCAGCATCGGTTGTCAAGCGATGTTGGGGGGGGGGGACAAACACAGATACACAAACATATACACACACATACATATATATATATATACATATATACGACAGGCTTCTTTCAGTTTCCGTCTACCAAATCCACTCACAAGGCTTTGGTCGGCCCGAGGCTATAGTAGAAGACACTTGCCCAAGGTGCCACGCAGTGGGACTGAACCCGGAACCCATGTGGTTGGTAAGCAAGCTACTTAATAAACTGTATATTTATTTGTTTTTTTTTTGTTTTTTTTACCTATTGGAATAACATTGTTATTGATATAAGTAATAAAAACCAGTAAATTTTTTGGATATTTAATATCTCTTAGGTAATTTTTACAGCTAGCTAGAGAAAGAGAGATAGATAGATAGATAGAAAGAGAGGAGAGTAAAAGAAACACAGACCTGTTGGTGGAGATAACGACCCTATGTCTGGTCCACTACTGAGACGAGATTCTGAACTGTTGCGTTTCAACATATGGCTGTTGCCTTCCTCTTTCTCCTAGAACAACAACAGCAACATCAACAATTGATACCCAATTGAATCTACCAATCGGCAGCAAATGATTAACAACAACAGAGGAAGAAGAAGAATTAGGTTCCTTACCGAGGCCGATTCTTTACTGTGACTGAGGGAGGGCGTGGTGGGGGAGTTTGACATAATTTGGTAAGCTTCAGTTTGTGTTGGGACTGGGATCGGTTGCGAAGGCGGGGTGATGTTGGGCGACTGAACTTGTAAAGATGTTGGTCTCGTTGGACTCGTCTGGCAGTCTTTCTTAAATGCCACGGTACCGGACGTAGGACTCATATTGACGTTCCTCACACAAACCTCATCGTCACTGCACGGAGAGAGAGAGAAAAGAAAAGGGATGAAGGGGTGTTATTTAAGGTTACACATTGGGTTTATTCATCATCGTCAACATTTAACGTCCGTTTACCACGCTGATATAGGTTGGGCGGTTTGACAAGAACTGGTGAGACCAGAGGCTGCACCAGGTTCCATAGTCTACTTTGGCTCAGTTTCCATGGCTCGATGCCCTTCCTAACACCGTCCACTTTACAGAGTGGACTGGGTGCTTTTACATGGCAACAGCACCAATGCTTTTTACGTGGTATCTTGGTTTTAGGGTTTCAATTCCTTTGTGGTAGGCAGGGCTTCTCAAGTATGGTAGGAAAATTCTTTTATTCTTTCATATGTTTCAGCCATGCGGCTGCGGTCATGCTGGAACACCACTGTAGAATTATGGGAAATATAAAAAAATACGAGGACAGAAACCTGTGTCTGTGCCATGTAAAAAGCACCCATGCTGGTGCCATGTATAACGCACCTTTGACGGTGTCACATGTAAAACGCACATGCCAGTGTCACATATGGAGCACCCGTACCGGTGCCATATATAAAGCGCATGCTGGTGTCATGTAGGGAGCATTGGTGCAACATAAAAGCCCTCAGTCCATTCTGTAAAGTGGTTGGCATTAGGGAGGGCATCCAGTTGTAGACACCATCCCTGAACAGACAATTGACGCCTGGTGTAGCTCTCTGGCCTCACAAGTTCCTGTCAAACCGTCCAACCCATGCCAGTAGGGAAGACAGACAAGATGATGATGATGATCAAGCGGATAAAACGATATGAAGAATACAAAAAAAGAAAAGAATGACTTCATATATTCATATCACCACTGCCCCCCCCCTATCACCACAAAATCCACACATGACCACCACCGCCAAGACAAACATCAACACAGCAACTGTAATATACAATATCCTTCAGAATACCAACATCAACACACCACATCCATCTTATTATGGCCACTACGCTTCTGCCATAACGCTAACACACACTACACCACACCGCACTACTGTCCACACCATATGATGCCATCATCTCACCACACCAATCTACACACTACCACTGTTACCACCACCACCACCACCACCACCACTATTATAGCATGCACTGTTGCCAACTTCACCAAACACAAGACCACACTGTGTACTACCGCCACCGCAATACACATACATTACCACCAACATCACCACACCATCCATACACTACAACCGTTACCACTACCACCACACATTATCAACACACCACACTGTTACAACCCATATACTACGACCGCCACCACAACACACAAAATCTTTCACTGACCTGTCAGATCCATTATCACCAGTTTCGTTTTTATCTGAAAAGTTAAAAAAAAAATATTAATTAGTCAATAAATTAATTAATTAATCTGGAAATAGGAAAGGACAAAAATGAAGATATTGTCTTAACGACTCTTAAATTATATGACGTTGTTATTAGAATCCCCTGTCGTCCTCTCCTGCTCTAATATATGTATTTATTTAGTCTCCATATTATGTGTGTGGAGGTGCAATGGCTCAGTGGTTAGGGCAGCAGACTCGAGGTCATAGGATCTACCTCATTTTTATTTTTTGGCCTGTGTGTTTTCTGTACTCTGGTTATCATTTTGTCCATGTTTTTTTTGCAACATCCTGTACCCAGATATGCATCTATATATACATGTAGATGTAGGTATGTACATACATGTACGTATATATGTATATACTCACACATACTGTATTATCATTATATATGTGTGTGTGTGTGTGTGTGTTG
>NC_068983.1:97104808-97105434 GCF_001194135.2 Octopus bimaculoides
CCACAACTTTCTCTCACTCTTACTTCCTGTTTCTGTTGTGCCTGTAATTCAAAGGGTCAGCCTTGTCACACTGTGTCACGCTGAATATCCCCAAGAACTACGTTAAGGGTACACGTGTCTGTGGAGTGCTCAGCCACTTGCACGTTAATTTCACGAGCAGCAGGCTGTTCCGTTGATCGGATCAACTGGGAACCCTCTCGTCGTCGTAAGCGACGGAGTGCCAACAACAACATTATGTGTGTGTGTGGAAGTGAATGAAATAACTTCAATATTTAACTGGTGTGTAACTTTGCAAAAATGTCTCCCTGCCCACCAAAGTGGGATTTGATCCCAAAATCTCGAGACACAAAGCCAGAGATCAAGAAGGTCAGAGGTTAAGAAAATGTTTGATAACTCACCATATTGGTCATCTTGGTAACCATCGACGATCACAAAACCCTGAAGAAGAAGACACAAAGAGGGAGAACATTAGTATTGTGTGTGTGTGTGTGTGTGAACAGCACATAGATACTCAGAGTAATACAGAGACAAAGACGTACCTCAACAGGACAGGTACTCCTGAACACACACACAGAGGTACCTCAGCAGAAAAGGTACTCCTGAACACACACACAGAGGTACCTCAG
>NC_068983.1:97105709-97107625 GCF_001194135.2 Octopus bimaculoides
TCCTGAACACACACACAGAGGTACCTCAGCAGAAAAGGTACTCCTGAACACACACACAGAGGTACCTCAGCAGAAAAGGTACTCCTGAACACACACGCTATTCAAAGTAACATACACACACAGATGTACCTTGACAAGGCAGGTACTCCAGAACACACATGCACTCAGAAATACTCAGAGTAACACAGAAAGAGACAGACGTACCTCCACAGGACTGATACTCCTGAACATACAATATTCAGGATCACACACACACACATGCGCAGAGGTACCTCATCAGAAAAGGTACTCCTGAACACACACACATACCTCAACAGGACAGGTACTCCTGAACACACACGCTATTCAAAGTAACACACATACACACACACAGATGTACCTTGACAAGACAGGTACTCCAGAACACACATGCACTCAGAAATACTCAGAGTAACACAGAGAGAGACAGACGTACCTCCACAGGACTGGTGCTCCTGGAAACAGATTCCACTACCTGGTCTCCTCGACTTCCTTTAGAAACATTGACTTCTTCTGGTGAAGCAACTGGGGGGGTGGCGGTTAGGGGTAAAGTCAGAGTTTGTGGGTGTTGAGGACTCTGAAAAGAGATAGATTAGTGGGTACATTAGTGGATGACATCGGAATATGTAGGGGTACACAGGGGTAGAGTTGCTTAGATTGGACATGCAATACAGGGATACAATTAGGGGTACCATGGCTAAGGTGGTAGCATATAGGGGTACATTAAGGGTACAGTATGTAATAAATAAGGGCACTGTAATATATAGGAGTATATTGGGTTATATTATAGTATCTAGGGGTACATGGAGGTATTAGTGGCTTAGATTGTAGTATAAATGGGTATCATTGGGGTATTGTAGACCACAAGGCCAAAGTATATAAGGAGATATATATATATATATATATATACACATACAAAAACATACATATCGTTGCTATTATGTTAAACTGTCGTATGTCCAAATTTGGCCAAATGCGTTTTTATCAACATTTATTTTTGCTTGCAATAGCCGGCTCCTTTGGTCAAACTATCGTATCTCCAGCTGCTTCAGATGCCAAGGTATGAAAAATTGTCAAAGTGTAGTACAATGGTTTAACATTTTTCAAAAGTGAAGTAAGTCCAAAATACGCAAAAATATTTCTGACTGAAAATATCATTACAGGCATGGAGTTACGATTTAATGCACCCGAAATAGTTTTACGGTTAAGCTGAAACTGTTGCTAATGTAAAAAGAAATGGAATAGCGAAACTATTTCTTCGTTTTCTGAGATAGCAACGTTTTGGACTTACGACACTTTTGCATAATAGCAACAATATGTATTCTGCATTGAATTAAGAAACGGTGACAAGTGAAAATTCTGTAAATAATAAACACTATTAGTCAGAATTAGAGATAGTATTGATGGAATTTTGATTTACTGTTGAGTGGTTTTTGGCCATCCCTGTATGTATGTATGTTTATATATATATATATATATATATTTTTGGCTTATTTCTGAAAGAAAATCGGCATTTTTGTATTTGCTGCCGATTAGGTAAACCGCAAATTACGCGGTAAATTTGAAAAATTAGACATGCTCCCTATTGTCTCGTGCTTCATATGTTGTCTGGTCATTTCTGCTGATGATAGTCCGACCTTTGTAAGATATATAATTTTTATCTTACTAAAATTGACATGAAACCATGGTACAGAATATAGATTGGTAAATGTTTTTATTTTTCATTCCCTTTCGAAATTATCCCTAATTTTGTGGTATGTAGTCTTTTGCTGCTCTTTCTAGCAGGTTAGATGTCCTATTATAGGCATCTCTGCATTTTAAATGAATATATATATATATATATAAAAATTTAGTGAATGGAGTAAAACGCATATGTTAACTGAATACTTTTATTTCCA
>NC_068983.1:97108671-97110511 GCF_001194135.2 Octopus bimaculoides
TATATATATACACACACACACACACCACTATATGCAGGTAAACTGCCATAGATGAAAACAATAGAAAATTGCCTTTACTTACAGAAGATAAACATGTAACAGTAGGGTGTGGTGGAATGGGGGGTGGTTCTGGGCTGTCTGGTTCTGCTTCGTAAGCCATGTCGATGGGAGACGCTGAAAAGGTAACGGAGAAAACATGAACAGGTGAGGTATATGTGTCAGGTGTGTATGTGTGTGTGTAACGGAGAGGGATTGCTTTAGAAACACCCGCTGTCTTAACCCTTTAGTGTTCACATTATTCTGCCATAATTAATGCTTTTTTATCCACATTATTTTGAACTAATCATACATTATCTCGTAGCTATGAGATTTTGATGAGGTAGCTGTTAATTTTTAAAACGATATTGTAGGGTTGGTGTGAGAGACCAGATCTGGCCAGTTTGAACATAGAATAAGTAGAATACTTCTGGCCGGATATGGCCGGTTTAAATGCTAAAGGGTTAAACCAGTGGTTCTCAAACTTTTTGTTGGGGCTACCAACCTCTTGACACCCAGGTAACATTTGTTCCAGCGGCTTTGTCTAGGCTCAAAGTTCTGAGCCTTTTTTGCTGGTGAGGCATAACATCATAAACCCGACATCGCAGAATGCCATGCACCACTGAAATGATTATGTTTAACCCTTGGTCAGTACTTGGTCAGCCCTGATCCAAGTAGACCCATTAATATCCTATCTGTTTATCATTGTGCCCGTCCAGTTTTACAAGATTCTTAGGCATGATTTGAAGGGACATCCAGCTATTTCTAGCATGTCAAACATCCATTCAGGAGCTCCTTTTGTTTGAAGGACAATAATGACTTCCAGAACTGGTATTCTGGGATCACCCTTCAATCTAAACCAGTGGTTCTCAACCACTTTTTCTTTCCTATGAACCCCTTTCATTCTTATTTTATTTGAATGGACCCTCACAGCCATTCAGTATTTAAGAAATCCTATAATTATATTTTTATAAGCCCGTCCTATATATATATGTATATATGTGTGTTTGTCCCCACCACCATCGCTTGACAACCGATGCTGGTGTGTTTACGTCCCCGTAACTTAGCGGTTCGGCAAAAGAGACCGATAGAATAAGTACTAGGCTTACAACGAATAAGTCCTGGGGTCGATTTGCTTGACTAAAGGCGGTGCTCCAGCATGGCCGCAGTCAAATGATTGAAACAAGTAAAAGAGTAAAAGAGTAAACAAGCATGTTAATTTAACAAGCAGGTTGTTCTATTGATCGGATCAACTGGGACACTCGTTGTAAGCAACAGATTACCAGTTTAGATATAAGCAAATAATTTAATTAAAAGCAGACATGGCCAGTGGCCTTGTCTAGTCTCAAAGTTCTGGTTATTAGGGGCTCCCTTGTTTGAGGGCGAACAACGACCTCCAGAACACTGATCTCTTTGATCAGCCTTCAATCAAAACCAGTGATTCTGAACCATTTTTTGCCTGTGGAGCCCTTTGATTCCTATTTTACCAAAATGGACCCTTATAGTCATTCAGTGACTAAGAAACCATATTACTAGGTTTTTATGATTAAATATTAAGAGGAATTGTATAAGAAGATTGTTAAAATAGTTTGTGAATTGTAGGAATAAAATCAATTTATTGCAGATAATTTTTAATAACAAAATCTTAAATGGACCGCCAAGGGTCTTGTAGACCCTGGTTGAGAACTGCTGGGCTAAACCCACACCGGTTGAGAACTGCTGGGCTAAACCCACACCGGTTGAGAACTGCTGGGCTAAACCCACACCGGTTGAGAACTGCTGGGCTAAACCCACACCGGTTGAG
>NC_068983.1:97112274-97112813 GCF_001194135.2 Octopus bimaculoides
ATATATATATATATATACCATATACACACTCACACGTTATTTCAATAGGAAAGTGGAACAGATATAGACAGATAAATAAATAGCTCCACAAACAGATAGAGATACAGACAAACATATAGACATACAGCTAAACAGATAGATAGCTAGACAGACAGACAAACAGAAAGATAGAGAGATACATGGAGTCAGACAGACAGGTTATTGGTGAGGAAATGAAAGAGATAAAAGGAGAGAAAGAGGTTATTGGACAGTGAAATATATAGAAAAAGAGAGAGACTGTACAGAAAGAAATAGACAGTAGAAGAAAGAAAGATAAATTCATATATTTAAACACATATTTAACAGTTTATGTTTGTATGCATGCATGCATGTATATATGATTGTGTGTGTGTGTGTATGTTTGCATGTGTGTATGTATGTATACACCCATGATGGTGTGTGAAGTGTGTATGATATATGTGTGTCTCAGTATAAATGTCTTCCTTTGCATGCATGTGTGTGTGTGTGTATGTATATATATATATATATATATATATATA
>NC_068983.1:97113744-97114378 GCF_001194135.2 Octopus bimaculoides
TAGTAGTAGTGGTGGTAGTAGTAGTAGTAGTAGTAGTAGTAGTAGTAGTAGTAGTAGTAGTAGTAGTAGTGGTGGTGGTAGTAGTAGTAGTAGTAGTAGTAGTAGTAGTAGTAGTAGTGGTGGTGGTGGTGGTAGTTGTAATTAATACTAGTGGTGGTGGTGGTGGTGGTAGAGATAACAGTAGTAATAGGGGTGGTAGTGGTGATGGTGGTAGCAGCCAGAGAGAGAGAGAGAGAGAGAGAGAGAGAGAGATAAAGGAAAGGAAAGATGATGTAGGAGCGGAGAGAGAGAGAGAGACAGAGAGAGAGGGAAAAGAACTGTTACTTTGGATGTTTAGATATTCTAGGAAGGGTCATGTCCAGGTCAAACAAAAGTATGCAGAAAAAAAGAAGAGACACTCCAGCCATGCCCAACTAGACTGCTATTTACCCACCAACTACAGTGTCCTTCCCCCTCCCCACTCACCTCACCTTTGTCATTTGCCCATCTCAGAGAGTTAACTGTTTATCAAACAGAAGTACTGAGTTCCCTAAAATAGGGGCCAATCCCCAACTGATTTTACCTATTGTACTAATACTGAACTGAACTGAATAGGGTCTCCTCCCAACCATCACTCACTACTTGTTGTTTACAG
>NC_068983.1:97114990-97116249 GCF_001194135.2 Octopus bimaculoides
AAACACTACGTAAAACATTAATGAAAAATGTGGCCCCCGTTTTAAAATAGATCCGAATAGTGTAATTCAAGCATAATAGCAGCCAAATCTTCTTCAAATCAAACTCTACCATCATTTAGAAAATGTGTTACTCAGTACTAGCGAAAAATTGTTACAAACACAGATACATGCAGCGTAATTTATTATATAAACAATATATGCGTATAAATTACCATTTTTCTGTAATTTTGTCTGCTTCAAAAGAAAACAAACCAAAAAACCAGATGAAATATGTCAACAAGGGATTAATACCATACACACCGCCACAGCAGTAACTGTATTCAACTGAATGGACGTCAGTGATTGGTTGAAATTATCGAAATAAGACAATTTTTAACATGAAATAACTTCGAATACAAAAATTTTTATCTGTTCTATTAACACAAAATATACAAGTATAGGAAGTTTGAAAGTGTTTTGGTACCAAAAACACTACATAAAACATAAATGAAAAGTGTTGCCCGTCAAACCAGAAAGATCCCAAAATGTCCACGACCCACCCACCACCCTTCCACCACCGTGCCCTTTCTTTGCTGCCATCAAACTTTACAACTCCCTATCAGTGAAGCTCTGCAACTCATCCCATTTACTGAACAGTCTTCAATGAGGAAAGCCCTCTGCTACTTACCTTTCACAGCATGTGTATGAAATGTTTGTATAGAGCCATATCACCTTTTATATATATATATATATATGTATGTATGTATGTATATCTTTTTTTTTAATTACAACAGCAACAATAATATTTGTAACAAAGGTGAAAATAACTGCCATGCTGAGGACATAACAACGTTAGAAGCAGGAATGACGTGACAACGATGACGTGATGACGAGGACGATAAGGGCATTGTTGACATACTGACATACATATTTCTTTACTGTTTTACATGTTTCAGTCATTTGACTGCGGCCATGCTGGAGCAGCGCCTTTCGTCGAGCAAATCGACCCCAGGACTTATTCTTTGGAAGCCTAGTACTTATTCTATCGGTTCTCTTTTTGCCGAGCCGCTAAGTTACGGGGACGTAAACACACCACCATCGGTTGTCAAGCGATGGTTGGGGGGAGGGACAAACACAGACACACAAACACACATACATATATATATATATATATATACATATATATACGATGGTCTTCTTTCGGTTTCCGTCTACCAAATCCACTCACAAAGCTTTGGTCGGCCCGAGGCTATAGTAGAAGACACTTGCCCAAGGTGCCA
>NC_068983.1:97123362-97126175 GCF_001194135.2 Octopus bimaculoides
CGGTAGCACTGCCAGGCGAGGGACCTTTGGAAATTATCCATGGGCCCCGGCCCGAAAGTTCTCCTGAACAGACTGCTTAGCTGATTATCCTCGACGCCTAGAGTTTCCCCGAGAACGTCGTCGCACTTTTCTCCCACTAACCCTCTATAGAACGCTAGAGTGGAGCTACTACCAATCGCACTGCCCGCCTGACCGAGGGTGGTGAGAGCTTGGCAGCACTCGAGGTGCCAATAATAATAATAATAATAATGGTTTCAAATTTTGCCACAAGAGCAGCAATTTGTGGGGAGATGAGTCGATTGCATCGACCCCTTGTGTTCAACTGGTACTTATTTTATCGACCCCTAAAGGATGAAAGGTAAAGTCTTGGTGGAATCTGAACTCAGAATGTAGCGGCAGATGAAATACCGCTAAGCATTTTACCCACCGTGCTAACGATTCTGCCAGCTCACCACAATAATAATAATAGTAATAGTAATAATAATAATGGCTTCAAATTTTGGCACAAGGCCAGGAATTTCAGGGGAGCGGGTAATAATAATAATAATGATGATCGTTTCAAATTTCGGTACAACAAATCCAACAAGTTTAGGGGACAGGTTCAGTTGATTATGTCAACTCCAGTACTTGACTGGTACTTTATTTCACAGACCCCCAAAAAGACAAAAAAGCAGAGTTGACTTAAGCAGAATTTGAAATCGGGATGTCAAGGAGAAATAGCAAAACATTTTGGTATTTCTTCAGCAGCAATGGTTCCTAACAAATCCAACAAGTTTAGGGGACAGGTTCAGTTGATTATGTCAACTCCAGTACTTGACTGGTACTTTATTTCACAAAAAGCAGAGTTGACTTAAGCAGAATTTGAAATCGGGATGTCAAGTTGAAACAGCAAAACATTTTGGTATTTCTTCAGCAGCAATGGTTCCTATTGAACAGGGTCAAGGCCAGTCATTTGTAAGGAAACGGGCAGAATAGGACCAATAAAAGTTGAAGGTCTGATATATTGACCTCCAATAATGTGTCATTGTTATTGATAACTGTGATAATGAATACTATCAGGGACTGGCTGCCAGATGCATGGACCACAGACACCCATACACATATTGATTACAATGTAAACACTCAACACACACACAAACACACACACTATGTAAACACAGGTGCAGGCATGGCTGTGTGATTAAAAAGTTTGCTTCGCAACCACATGGTTCTGGGTTCAGTCCCACTGCATGGCACCTTAGGTAAATATTTTGGTCCAGGCCAACCGAAAAAGCCTCGAGAGTGGATTTGTAGACGGAAACTGAAAGAAACTCATTGCGTATGTGGTGTGTGCTTATAATATATAATGTATAACATAACAGATACTTTATTTTATTCCTTTCACCTTCCCCCCTCCCCCCTCTCTCTCTCATATATATATATATATATATATATATAGGCACAGGAGTGGCTGTGTGGTAAGTAGCTTGCTTACGAACCACATGGAAACTGAAAGAAGCCCATCGTAATATATGTATATATATATATATATATGTGTGTGTATGTGTGTCTGTGTTTGTCCCCCCCAACATCGCTTGGTGTGTTTACATCCCCTTAACTTAGCAGTTCAGCATAAGTGACCGACAGAATAAGTACTAGGCTAACAAAGAATAACTCCTGGGTTCAATTTGCTTGACTAAAGGCAGTGCTCCAGCATGGCCGCAGTCAAACGACTGAAACAAGTTAAAGAACAAAAGAAAAGGAATAGAATATATACTCTTCGAAATGCCTGTGTTAAAATGGGGGCAGCTGATGATGGAAAATGTTCTCTATGTGGACTGTGTGTTTTCTGTACTCTGGTTATTATTATTTTTTTGTCTACGTTTTGTTTGCAATGTCCTGTACCCAGATATGCACCTATATATACAGGTAGACGTAGGTATGCGCATACCTGTACGTATATATACATATGTATATATATCCACATGTACACATGGAGACACCCCAAGTGAATGACCGTACCAAGAGGAGATATCTCAGTGTGTATAAATAAAATGCATACATAAATAAATATGATGACACACAGACACTACTACTACTGCTGGCACCCCCAGCCCACCAGCACTGCCACCCCTACCTGGCCTCCCTCTAACAAACTCCATTCACTAATTAACAATAAAAAAAAGTCACCATTTTCAAGGATGACTCATCAGCTAACTTGAACACACAGGACACTGTGTCAGTCTGTGTGTCTATAGATGTGAGGAGAGGGGCAACTATAAAAGGTTGTGGGGTGGTGGTTGTGGTGGAAGCTGTAAAGACAGCAATTTGCAAAGGGAAGAGAAGAAGCCAATGACAACTCAATGTGGTCACTTGAATGCTAGAAATAGCAGCCAATTAACCTTCCTGCTGTAACTTGTTTAAATGTTAGATACTTTAGATCAGGGGTTTTCAAACTGTGGTCCACGGACCACAGGGGGTCCGTGGATAGCAAATACTTTTTATGGGCAATTTGATTTTATATATGGTTTTTAATCGAAATCTTTTAATTGACAATAAACCTATTTGTTAAATACTGTTAAATAAATAAATGTAAAAATATATGTTATTTTAAGCAAATATTTATGTATAAATTTCATAAGCGTTTATAAGGGGGTCCCTAAGGTAAAGCCTGAAATATAAAGGGGTCCGCAAGTCAAAAAGTTTGGAAACCCCTGCTTTAGATAATGTAGTCCTAGATACACAATGTCTGAATAAAAGACAGGATGGTCACAGCTGGAACATCTTTGATCATAGGTCTGTCTGGATCAGGACTGACCTGGGGCTAAACAACT
>NC_068983.1:97127656-97130073 GCF_001194135.2 Octopus bimaculoides
TTTAGATAATGTAGTCCTAGATACACAATGTCTGAATAAAAGACAGGATGGTCACAGCTGGAACATCTTTGATCATAGGTCTGTCTGGATCAGGACTGACCTGGGGCTAAACAACAAGGGAGGACACATTAGACAATGTAGTCCTAGATACACTATGGCTGAATAAAAGACAGGATGGTCACAGCTGGAACATCTTTGATCATAGGTCTGTCTGGATCAGGACTGACCTGGGGCTAAACAACTAGAACAAAGACAGCAGAGATAGTACCTGTCATACAACAGAACAGTAGTAGTAGTAGTAGTAGTAGTAGTAGTGATGGTGGTAAAGAAACCTTGACCACCTGATAAATTATCCAGGCCATTCTTTTCTTTCATCCAGAACACTCAAGCATGAGGTGAAGAAAGGGAGCGGGTGTGGATTTCCTTTGACTTCATTCTGACATGAGGGCCACCAGGTATATAGACACTGTGAATGTGTTTGCTTGTCTGTGTGTGATTCCCCCATGCTCTCAAGGGTCAAAGCACTGTGGCTGTACTAAGGACTTGAACTTTTAAACTTGTCCACAATGCATGCCAACCACACACTGCTGCAGGGAAAAGCTCTCCTCCTCCTATATAGGGCATTTCTTTATATTGTTAAGTTAAAAATCTCTGAGGATTTGAAAGAGGCTTCTTTCCTGCCAACTTAACATCTGACCTCTATTCCCTTTGGGTTATATCTATCGATAAATAAATATTTGTGTGTAAGAGCTGTGAAGTACATTAAAATATGGTGATACCCCATTTTAGGAGCAAACCAATTTACTAGAAGAGACACTGAGTTTTATTTTATGATAATTATATAAGAAAAAGTTAAACAGCACAGGAGTGGCTATGTGATAGTATCTGGCCAGGGGTTAGTTAACTTTTTTTGTTACTACCTCAGTAGTAAGATCAGGCTGGAGAAGGGGTTTCTGTCACGAGACAGATTCATGAGAAGATGGAAGCTGGGAGTGTTTGGCACCAGGTAAATGGAAGCCAAAAACAAGGGAAAGACAAAGCAAGGGGTCTACCCTGGTGGTCGGATGCCTATCCTTCAGGAAAGCCATTACAAATTGCATCTGTAATGAGCAATGCTTTTAATCGAACATTGTAAATATAACCAAATTATTCTTGTGTATTTAAAATTGTAAATATTTAATCGATACAGCTACTTCACCCCTTTTATGTTTGTCTGTCCTTGTTTGTCCCCTCTTTGTAATGCCTTTATGGTAAATATTTATGAAATAAAGTAGTTTGCTTACCCAACCACATGGTTCCAGTTTCAGTCCCATTGTGTGGCACCTTGGGCACTATAGCCTCAGGTCGACCAAAGCCTTATGAGTAGATTTGGTAGACAGAAACTGGAAGAAGCCTGTCATGTATGTATGCATATATATGTGTGTATGCTGCATGTGAGTAAATTGTGGCCTTAATTCAACTACCATAGTTGAATGATTTTATATATATATATATATACATACATACATACAATGGGCTTCTTTCAGTCTCCATCTACCAAATCCACTCACAAGGCTTTGGTTGGCCCAAGGCTATATAGAAGAAGACATGCCTGAGGTGCCACACAGTGGGACTGAACCCAAAGCAAGCTTCTTACCACACAGCCACGCCTGTGCTTGTTGTATATGTATACATATATATATTAAACTGTCGTTAAACTGTGGCCATACTGGAG
The DNA here is from genome assembly GCF_001194135.2 of Octopus bimaculoides. Lineage (NCBI taxonomy): Eukaryota > Metazoa > Mollusca > Cephalopoda > Octopoda > Octopodidae > Octopus > Octopus bimaculoides. The sequence goes on from NC_068983.1 coordinate 97,129,371, forward strand.
CACCACTTTGAAGAAATTTAGTCATTTAATATAAACAATTACAAAAGAGTTACCAATAGTTTCATGCCATAAAACACTAATTTGGCAGATTTATATATATAAACTTGCCATGAGTCTCCAAGCAGTCTTCATTGTAATCTCAAATGCATGATTAATTCAAAACAATGGGAATAAATAAGCCTTACATCTCACAGAATAATCTGGATACTAAAGGGTTGAAGCAGTATCATGAGTTTGGGTCTACTTACGAGGGTTTCAATTCGCTGTGTTTCTCATAGAACTGTTTCAGTTGTTGAGGGGTCTGTGCCTGGAACGGAGCCTTGCCAGTTAAACATTGAAACACAATAGTACCAATACTCCATAAGTCGGCTTTAGCATCATATTGTAGGGACATGATGACTTCAGGGGCCTGGAAAGAAGAGAGGGAGGCGTTGACTTAAGACGGATGTAAGGAGACATGGAAAGAGAAAGAGAGATTTGGGAATGTGGTTCAGTAAAACATAGATCATTATACTCACATGCATATGTGTGTGTGTGTGTGTGTGTGTGTGTGTAGATAGATAGATAGATAGACAGACAGACAGACAGAGAGGGAGACAGGCAGAGAGGGAGACAGGCAGAGAGGGAGACAGGCAGACAGAGAAGGAGACAGGCAGACAGAGAGGGAGACAGGCAGACAGAGAGGGAGACAGGCAGACAGAGA
>NC_068983.1:97130083-97132770 GCF_001194135.2 Octopus bimaculoides
AGACAGAGAGGGAGACAGGCAGACAGAGAGGGAGACAGGCAGACAGAGAGGGAGACAGGGAGACAGAGAGGGAGACAGGCAGACAGAGAGGGAGACAGGCAGACAGATAGGGAGACAGGCAGACAGAGAGGGAGACAGGCAGACAGATAGGGAGACAGGCAGACAGAGACAGATAGACAGACAGATAAATAGACAGATATATAAATAAATAGATAAATAGACAGACAGACAGATTGATAGATGGACAGACAGACATAGATAGATATCTTTCTTTATTAGCCACGCAGGGCCGAACACAGAGGGGACAATACAAAGTAGAACTTTTCTTTTTGAAACAAAAAAAGAAAACGATTAAAAGAGATCAAAAGCTTTTGGGACATGTAAACAGCAAAATAAGACGGGGTAAAAATGTAAAACAGATTAGGTTTATCTGTGGAAAGAAAAGCCTATGGAAAAGACCATGGTAGCCTCAGGTAGGGAAAGTAATACATGAGGGCAAAGCGCTCTCTCTCTCTCTCTTTTGGATTTACAGAATCATGCTTAAAGTGGTTTCATCATTTATGCATACCATCTTTGCTACATTCACCCACCTTTTATTGAAACTTTCATGAGACAAAACTTCCCTCTCTATTCTCTCCAAGTGGTACTTGAAAAAGTTGATGCACAATTGGCCAGAGAGGAAAGTGTTTGTCTCTAAACCTTTCGCACAAGTCCACCGCACACATTCTTTCACTACAGCCACCAGCACAATGAAAACTGCCTTACCTTCCCGGTTAAAGGAAGGCGGTGGGACAATATTCATGATAGACTTGGCCAATAACTAAATTCGTCCTACATGTGACAGCAGCTGTTCAACATAAGCCCACAGGTCTGAAATGGTTGGGCACTGCATGAATGCATGCAGAACGGTTTCATCGCTCTGACCGCATCTCAGGCAAGTTGTTCCGGTGTATCTCGAATCATGCCTGTGGAACTTATCCCAAACAGGCAATGCTTCCCAATAGCACTGCCAGGCCAGGGATCTCTAGTGATTGTACATACATACATATGTACATACATACGTATGTACATAGATAGATAGATAGATAGATATATAGATAGATAGACAGATATAGAAAAATAGATAGACATAGATAGACAGACAGATACATAGACAGGTAGATAGAGAGACAGGTAGATAAATAAACACTAATGATAAGACAGGGGACAAGAATCATACCAAAGACACAATATTCAACAGTGAGTACTCACCATGTACATTGGTGAACCACACAGTGTTGCAGCCATAACGCCATCTTGAAGAAATCTAGCAAAGCCAAAATCAGCTGGAAATAAATATATTTCAAAAAATTAATAATTAATAATTAAAGAAATAAAGAAAAAAACTACTGACTCCATCTGTACAACAACAGTTAAGTTGGTATTAACATACTGGACACACAGAGCATTAAATATACATACACATATATACATACATACACACACGTTTGTTTTTGTGTTCAATTATAATAAAAACAATTTTACATTAATCTGATGGGTTACTTTATACTTTTGTAGAGTAGAAATTTATTATTCTTAAATGAGAATATTGTTGACAGTGACTTCAAAGTTTTGGCCAGTTAAGCCATTGTTGGACTGTTATAACTGTTATATATTGTTAATGTCATCAGAATTTTACAAACTTCCATGGGGACATGAAATAATTCTTTTTTGGAATAGTGGATCTCGAAGCACACATGTATGTAATTGATGTACGTGTGGGTCCCACAGTAGCCTTTGAATTTTCCTATCCAAAAGGGGTTTTCCAACGCCATATTTATATACACACACACATACACACGTGTGTGTGGACAGACAGAAAGAGAGATAAATGGACAGAGTGAGATAGCTAGAGAGACAGATAGACAGAGGGACAGATAGACGGAAGTAGACAGAGACAGACAGACAGATAGATACCAAAGTAACTGGTGTAGAAAGTTGGTGGAGAGCAGAGTGTAGAAATCAGACGGACACACAGATAGACAGAGCGGGTTAGTTAACTTACCAATTTTTAATTTCATCTCCGAAGGTTGTGGATTTGGTTTTGACCCCTGGCACAATAGAATGTTTTGGGGCTTCAAGTCTCTGTGTACAATTCCTTTGCCATTCAGGGCTTTCATTGCACCAGCTGCAAGCAGACAAAGTTATTCATATATACATATATATATATATATATATCATCATCATCATCATCATCCTCGTTTAACGTCCGCTTTCCATGCTAGCACGGGTTGGACGATTTGACTGAGGACTGGCAAGCCAGAAGGCTGCACCAGGCTCCAATCTGATCTGGCAGAGTTTCTACAGCTGGATGCCCTTCCTAACGCCAACCACTCCGAGAGTGTAGTGGGTGCTCTTACATGCCACCGGCAATATATATCTCTTTTACTCTTTTACTTGTTTCAGTTATTTGACTGCGGCCATGCTGGAGCACTGCCTTTAGTCGAGCAAATCGACCCTAGGACTTATTCTTTGGAAGCCTAGTACTTATTCTATCGGTCTCTTTTGCCGAACCGCTACGTTACGGGGATGCAAACACACCAGCATCGGTTGTCAAGCGATGTTGGGGGGACAAACACAGACACACAAACATATACACACACATATATATATACATATATATATACGACGGGCTTCTTTCAGTTTCC
>NC_068983.1:97133802-97135725 GCF_001194135.2 Octopus bimaculoides
GGTAGTAGTAGAAGTAGAACTGATGGTGGTAGTAAAAACAGTAGTTGTAGTAGTAGTGTTAGGGGTAGTGGTGGTGGCAGTGGAACTGATAGTGGTGGTGATGGCAGTAGTAGTAGTAGTAGTAGCGGTGGTGGTGGTGGTGGTGGTGATAGTGTGGACAGTGGGTGTTGGTCATTATGGTGATGGTAGGGTAATCATTGTGGTGGTCATTGCAGTAACGTTGGTGGTAGTAGTGGTGGTGATGATAGTTGTGATGGTCACTGTCAACAATAACAGTGTCCACATGCCTACACTAACGCCATCTACACAGTCATATAGGTGCAGGCTTGACCATGTGGTTAGGAAGCTTGCTTTGTTACCATGTGGTTCCAGGTTCAGTCCCACTGTGTGGCACCTTGGGCATGTGTCTTTTACTATGGCCATGGGCCAACTAATGCCTTGTGAGTGGATATGGTAGATGGAAACTGTGAGGAAGCTCATCATACGTATACATGTGTGTGTGTGTGTTTGTGTGTGTGTGTGTTTGTGTGTATTTGTCCCCCCTCCCCCCACTACTGCTCGACAACCGATGTTGGTGTGTTTACAACCTCATAACTTAGTGGTTCAGCAAAAAGGACCAATAGAATAAATGCCAGATTTTTTTTTAAATTTAAAAAAATAAGTAGTGAGAGTCAATTTGTTTGAATAAAAATCCCTTTGAGGCAATACTCCAGCATGGCCAGAACATTCTAATGACTGAAACAAGGATGGAAGATAAAGGTATGGAAGATAAAGGTATGGAAGATAAAGGTATGGAAGATAAAGGTATACAGCAACGCCACCTACAATAACAGTGTCCCCAGTGACATCATATCTACAGTAATATCACTTCCACTGATGGCGCCCCAAATGACATTACATCTACAGTTGTTGGAACTCCGTCATTTACAACGTCGAGGGTTCCAGTTGATCCGATCAACAGCTGAGCACTCCACAGACACGTGCACCCTTAACGTAGTTCTCGGGGGGGATATTCAGCGTGACACAGTGTGTGACAAGGCTGACCCTTTCAATTACAGGCACAACAGAAAACAGGAAGAAAGAGTGAGAGAAAGTTGTGGTGAAAGAGTACAGCAGGGTTCCGCCACCATCCCCTGCCAGAGCCTCGTGGAGCTTTAGGTATTTTCGCTCAATAAACACTCACAACGCCCGGTCTGGGAATCGAAACCGCAATCCTATGACCGCGAGTCCGCTGCCCTAACCACTGGGCCATTGCGCCTCAACATTTGCAGTAACACCATTTCAAATGACGGTGTACACAATGACATCACACCTACACTAAAATCACCTCCAATGACATCATGTCAATTCCCCAAGGTTACCGTCATATTGACAATAATCCAGGAACTCTACCAAAGCAACAAAAAAAAAAATCTTCCACAAGACACCAATGAGCCACACAATGACAATCTGTTTTCATAATTACTGTTGGTAATTAGCATCAGCAATTAATGAAAACAGTTTAAGTGGTACTGGCCAATATGGAGGAGGGGATAGGTTCATAATTAGGCCAAGTGGAGAAGGTCTGTCATAATTTTTTTGTGCATGAGTGTGTATGGGTGTATGTGTCTGTGTGTGTGTGTGTGTGTACATGATAGGGGGCCAGTGTTAAGGTCCCCACTAAATATCCCCTAATAAATTCCACTTACCTTACAATCCAACAATGCCACAACATTTTCATGATGTAATCCTGATAATTCCTGCAAACATAAAAAACATTATTATTATTATAATTATTATTATTATTATCGTCTCCTTCATTGGACACTTGTGCCGCAGCTTCGCGTTCCTGGCACTTGTGCCGCAGCTTCACGTTCCTGGCACTTGTGCCGCAGTTTCGCGTTCCTGGCACTTGTGCCGCAACTTCACATTCCTGGCACTTGT
>NC_068983.1:97136045-97138148 GCF_001194135.2 Octopus bimaculoides
ATGGTTGGCGTTAGGAAGGGCATCCAGCTGTAGAAACTCTGCCAAATCAGACTGGAGCTTGGTGTAGCCATCTGGTTTCACCAGTCCTCAGTCAAATCGTCCAACCCATGCTAGCATGGAAGGCGGACGTTAAACGATGATGATGATGATGACAGTAGTGGTGGTGGTTATGGGGGTAGTAGTAAAAGTGATAATGTTGGAGGTAAAAGTACAAATAATGGTGGTGGTGGTGGTGGTGGTAAGGCTGGGGGGGCTTATACACAGTAGTGATGGTCATGATGATGGTGGTGGTGGTGATGGTGGTGGTGGTAGTAGTAGTGATGATAAAAGTGATTCTACAATGGAGGTGATGGTGGTGGTGGTGGTAACGATGGTGTGGTGATGATGACAATTGTAGTGATGATGGTTGCGGAAGTGGTGGTGGTGGTGACGACGATGGTGATGGTAGTTGTGGTGAAGTTGATGATGATGATGGTGATGATGATGATGGTGGTGGTGGTGGAAGCAATGGTAACAATGGTGGTGGTAGTAAGTGATGATGGTCATGGTGATGGTGTGAGTGGAGACACTGACCACAATGACATGAAGATGATGGCAGTGATGATGATGATGATGATGATGATGATGATGGTGGTGATGATGATGAGGAGGAGGAGGAGGATGATGATGAGGATGATGAGGATGATGATGATGATGAGGATGATGATGAGGATGATGATGATGAGGATGATGATGATGATGATGGTGATGATGATGATGAGGAGGATGATGATGATGATGATGATGATGATGGTGATGATGATGATGATGATGATGATGATGACGATGATGAGGATGGCGGTGAAGCTAAATGGTAACTTTAACGATGGCACTGACCTTAAGAATCTTTATTTCCTTGCTCAGGAGACTCTGAGACTTCCCCAAGTTCTTTTTGGTGATGCTTTTGATAGCAACGGTCGTACAGGGTCGCTGGAACGAGAAAACAAACCATACATTGCAGTTAGACAAGACAAACAGACAGACACGCGTGTGTATACAGAAAAATGCAGGAATGGTGACACAAGCTGTGTGTATGTATATATATATATATATATATATATGTATATATATATATATAGGTTCAAAAAAGGAAAAAGACAAAAAAATAACAACAACGTGAGGACGTGATACAGATTGTGTTACTAGACGCTCGGGAAAGGAAAGAGAGAGAGAGCATGACGTTTCGAGCGGAGCTCTTCGTCGTTAACAAAGAAAGTCCAAAGGGAAAAACGGAGGAAGAAAAATCTCCACCGATATCCACGAGGTTACATATATATATTCTTTAATTTTAGTTGTCATAATCATTTGACTGTGGCCAAGCTGGGGCACTGTCTTGAAGGGTTTTAGCTGAATGAATCGACCCCAGAAGTATTTATTCTTATTTTAAAGCCTGGTACTTATTCTATCAGTCTCTTTTGTGAAATCGTTAAGTTACAGGGATGTAATCACACTGACACCGGTTATCAAGCAGTGGTAGGGGACAAACACAGATGACACAAAGACATGCACAAATATATATATATACGATGGGCTTCTTTCATTTTCCACCTACTAAATCCACTCACAAGGCTGTAGTTGGCCCAAGGCTATAGTAAAAGACTTGCCCATGGTGCCATGCAGTGGGACTGAACCCGAAACCACGTGGTCAGAGACCAAAGTTCTGACCACACAACCACACATTTACATATAAAATAGGTAAGAATATGTCAGAAAGGCATATATAATATACAAGGCAGTGAGCTGGCAGAAGCATGAGTACGCCGGGCAAAATGCTTAGCGGTATTTTGTCTGCCGTTACGTTCTTAGTTCAAATTCCGCCAAGGTCGACTTTGCCTTTCATCCTTTCGGGGTCGATTAAATAAGTACCAGTTACGCACTGGGGTCAATATAATCAGCTTAATCTGTTTGTCTGTCCTTGTTTGTCCCCTCTGTGTATAACCCCTTGTGGGCAGTAAAGAAATAGGTATTTTGTCTGCCGTTACGTTCTTAGTTCAAATTCCGCCAAGGTCAACTTTGCCTTTCATCCTTTCGGGGTTGATAAATTAAGTACCAGTTACGCACTGG
>NC_068983.1:97138927-97139831 GCF_001194135.2 Octopus bimaculoides
GTGTGTGTGTGTGTGTGTGTGTGATGTTTGTCCTCCACCACTGCTTGACGAGGTAGTGGTTTGTTTATGTTCCTATAACATAGCAGCTCAGCAACAGAGACCAACAGAATAAGTAAAAGAAAATACAGAGGATCAGTTAATTATGATCTTATTTAACATATTCCCCTCTCAGACTCACCCACTTATTGCAGCAGTCCTTCAGTTTTTCTAAGCCCTGTAAAAGAACTGGGAAGGTTGGGCTTCCAACCAGGCCTTTTGCGATACCCTTAAAGCCAGGAAGTGCTCAGCATGCCTTCATATACATACACACAAGCTTCTTCCAGTTTCCTTCCACCAAATCCACTCACAAGGCTTTTAGTTGGCCAGAGGCTAAATAAGACACTTGCCCAAGATACCATGTAGTGGGACTGGACCTGGGACCACATAGTTGGGAGCAAACTCCTTACCACACATCCACACCTGCACCTATATACATGTGTGTATATTTCATATTACAAGCATCACTATTACACACCTAAAAACATTACACATCACTGTATAACACGCCTAGAACACTATGCATCCTGGATCTGTATGTGACCACTTGGCCAGCTAGAAACAACAGCTAAATTTCCTTTAAATCAAGAACTCACTAAAAAACAGGTGATAGGTGGATACTCTTTTACTCTTTTAATTGTTTCAGTCATTTGACTGTGGCCATGCTGGAGCACCGCCTTTAATCGAGGATATCGACCCCAGGACTTATTCCTTGGAAGCCTAGTACTTATTCTATCGGCCTCTTTTGCCGAACCGCTAAGTTACAGGGACATAAACACACCAGCATCGGTTGTCAAGCGATGTTGGGGGGACAAACACAGACACACAAACACACATACATATATATATATATATATATATATATATA
>NC_068983.1:97141902-97142554 GCF_001194135.2 Octopus bimaculoides
ACAAGGTTAAAAAATACCCAATCTTTCTGCTGTGCCTGATGAGTTAGGTTCAATGAATGAGCCTACAAGACATTAGCTTACGGAGAATAGGGAGGGCATGAAGCCATAAAAAAAACCCTGTCGAAACAGAGGCATAACTACAGGGTTTTACCCCCCAGACTTTGGGAGGTCATAACTTTCAGAAAAATGAATATTTTTTAATGAAATTTTCTATGCATATAGTATTTACTATGTAGAATCAGAATATACAAAACACGACCTCCCAAAGTCTGGGGTGTAAAACCCTGTAGTTATGCCGAAACAGACACAGAAGTTTGGTGCAGGTTTCTGCCTGACCGGCCCCCTGTCAAACTGTCCCACCCATTAAGATGGACGTAATTAATGCCGCCAAGCATTTTGCTCTGCATGCTAACGATTCTGCCAGCTCGCCGCCTTAATAATAATAATAATAATAATAATAATAATAATAATAATAATAATAATAATAATACAACAGGCATGATAGAGCTGCACAATATATTCACTGGGTAATATGCAAAAACCTGGACTTGCCCCATGATAAAAACTGGTGGGAACACAAACCACCCCCAGTACTTGAAAATGATCACATTGCACTCCTCTGGAACTTCACCATTCAAACTGACAGAAAGAT
>NC_068983.1:97142564-97144161 GCF_001194135.2 Octopus bimaculoides
GAAAACAATACCTATTGTCATAGGTGCCCTGGGAATGACAGCGAAACGGGCTGATTACTACCTAGCTCAGATACCAGGAAACCCCAAAATGGCTGAAGTTCAAAAGATAGTGCTCATGGGAACTGCCCATATCCTACGTAAAATACTGTCTATGTGATCTCAAATTTTAAAGCAAACATAATTTTCTTATGGTTTCTTAAACATTCACTTGAACAAAATTGTACAAACCCAAATATATGGTACCCTAGGCATAACACCTACATGAACTTCTAACTTGTTGTCTCTTGAGGTCTCTGGGTGAGACTTGGATCCAACTTGTACAAATGCAAAACAAAAGTCAAACATAAAATAATAATAATAATAATAATAATAAACCTTTCTACTATAGGCACAAGGTCTGAAATTTGGTGGGAGGGAGCTAGTTGATTAGATATGACCCAGTACGCAACTGGTATTTAATATATCAACTCCGAAAGAATGAAAAGCAAAGTCGACCTCGGCGGAATTTGAACTCAGAACGTAAAGACACACGAAAGACCACTAAGCATTTCGCCCGGTGTGCTAACGTTTCTGCGAGCTCACCGCCATAATAATAATAATAATAATGATGATTTTAATAACAACAAAAATAATAACAGGTTTGCTTGTCAGTTGTTTGACCTTAACCAGTTGAGCATGTCCCTTGGTGGCTGACGATATGTGCATCTCTGATCACTAGCAGAAGTGGTGGGGGAGCATCATAGCCATGTGTTGAGAGGAGTTCTTTGGGGTTTGAATAATTCACCTCCGGAATCATGGGTGTCTTGTTTCATCCCTAAACAACCCTAATTCAGGAACCTTTTGAACGGGATGGGCTACTTAACCTGAAGAAAATTCTAACTGCAAGATCATGCACTATTTATCTCGATATAAGGTCACCATGTCGCGCACGTATGGTTGTGATGCATGTGCCTGGTGTACCCTTATCAGACGGGTAGTCATGATGGGTATACTGGGCTTCGTATATTTATTACCCCAGTGTCACTTTGATGGCATGTGTTGCTCTCTCACTCAATAATAATAATAATAATAATAATAAAATATGCTTAGATGAAGTCATAATTTAACTGTGAGACTGTACAAACACGAAGCAGACTGCTGTGTAAATGTATCAATACTATGAGATATTAAGCTCGGTGTAACTGTACTAGAAATTAGATACAGTTGAAGCCAGTCAGCCGGTGGAGCTAGCTATATTGGTCACTGTTGATTACTAAAAGAACAATATTAACACTGTTGATAATAATAATAGTAGTAGTAGTAAAAATTAGCCAATGAGAGGGGAGTTTTGGTGTTAGTAATCCTTGAAGTATGTTCCGGATAAAAAAAAGAAAGAAAGAAAGACCTTCCAAAGTTCTCTAAGATTTGGGATTGGTTAAATGACATTTGGAAAAATGTATCATACATGTAATATACACACAAATATACACCTACACAAACATATACATAAACATATATATATATATATATATATATATATATATATATATGTGTGCGTGTATGTGTGCGCGCGCACAAATACACACGCTATTATATTCTTATGTGCTTTTATCTGTTA
>NC_068983.1:97144184-97148398 GCF_001194135.2 Octopus bimaculoides
TTCTATCGGGCTCTTTTTGCCAAACCGCTAAGTTACGTTGACGTAAACATACCACCAGCATCGGTTGTCAAGCGATGGTAGGGAACAAGTAGAGACACACAAACACACACACACATATATATATATATATATATATATATATATATATATACACACATACATACATACATATGAAGGGCTTCTTTCAGTTTCCGTTTACCAAATCCACTCATAAGGCGTTGGTCGGCCCGAGGCTATAGAAGACAGTTGCCCGCAGGCAAACATACACAAACGTATATATGTATACACATATGACTAACCCGTGCCAACACGGAAACGGACGTTAAATGATAATATATATATATATACATGTGTGTGTGTGTGTGTGTGTGTGAACATCAATCGTGCATCTATATATGTATGTGTGTACACATACATAGATATACAGGGTGTCCACAAAGTCTGGGTACAGGGAGTAAATAAAATCATAACATAAACAATTAAATATAAGAAATAACAATTTCTTGAAGTATGTGTTAATCCCCGTGTACACCTTGACGTTCTGAGTTCAAATTCTGCTGAGGTTTGACTTTGCCTTTCATCCTTTTGTGGGGTCAATAACTTAATAGTGGAACACTGGGGGGGGGGGGGTCAATGTAATCGATTAGTCCCCTCGCCACCAAATTTCAGGCCTTGGGCCTTTAATAGAAGGGATCATTTATAGCTTTATGATAAGTAGAAGCTACAGAGAGATAGATAAATGTGATAAGGTGCCCAAGTGGCCCCTCTCTCTCTACCTTGAAGATATGCCCTGCCCAATCTTCACTACTACCATCTCTCTCTCTCCTCTGATTAAGGTAGTCAAGTAAGTAGCTTATCCCTTGCAAGATACCTGTTCTTGTCCATCTTGTTGTTGGCACTCTGTCGCTTATGACGTCGAGGGTTCCAGTTGATCCGATCAACGAAACAGCCTGCTCGTGAAATTAACGTGCAAGTGGCTGAGCACTCCACAGACACGTGTACCCTTAACGTAGTTCTCGGGGGGATATTCAGCATGACACAGTGTGTGACAAGGCTGACCCTTTGAATTACAGGCACAACAGAAAACAGGAAGTAAGAGAGAGAGAAAGTTGTGGTGGAAGAGTACAGCAGGGTTCGCCACCATCCCCTGCCGGAGCCTCGTGGAGCTTTAGGTGTTTTTCGCTCAATAAACACTCACAACGCCCGGTCTGGGAATCGAAACTGCGATCCTATGACCGCGAGTCCGCTGCCCTAACCACTGGGCCATTGCATCTCCACCCTTGTCCATCTATTCATACCTTAAAGCTCACACCACCTGGCACAAAGCAACCTTCCCCAACAGCACTCCCCAACTCAATCAGTGGGGGAGGCCGTTTTTGTCTGGCAAGTTCCCTGTTGCTTTCACTGATGCTGGAGTCTTAAAAAGAGCCCAGTTACACACTGTAAAATGGTTCGTATTAGGAAGAGCAACCAGCCATAGAACCATGCCAAAACAGGCAGAAGAACTCGGCGCAGTGTTCTGACTCGCCAGCTTTTGTCAAACCAGCCAACTCATGCCAGCATAGAAAAGAGGACATTGAATAATGATGGCTCTTAATGCGTGCATTTATTCTTTTACTACATGTTTCAGTCATTTGATTGTGGCCATACTGGAGCACCACCTTAAAGGATTTTTTAGTTGAAGAAATCGACCTCAGGACTTATTCTATCGGTCTATTTCACTGAACTGCTAAGTTATGGGGACGTAAACACACCAACATTGGTTGTCAAGTGATGGTGAAGAGACAAACACAGACACATACAAATATATATATAAATATGTGATCTTCTTCTAGCACATTAACAGTCCACCTAGTGGTCTCCTTTATACACACACACACACACACACACACATATATATATATATATATGCAACAGGCTTTTTTCAGTTTACACACAAACATATATATATATATATATATATATATAGGACAGGATATATATATATATATAATATATATATATATGCAACAGGCTTCTTTCAGTTTCTGTCAACCAAATCCACTCACAAGGCTTTGGTTGGCCCAAGGCTATATAGTAGAAGAAACCTGCCCAAGATGACATGCAGTGGGGCTGAACCCAGAACCACGTGTTTTTTGGAAGCAAGCTTCTTACCACGCAGCTAAACCTGTGCCTGATATGTGTTCTATATCTTTTTTTTTTCCTTTTTGTGAATCATTAAGTTATGCTAATTGAAGCTTGACCAGTTTGTTTTTAACGAACGCAGTCAAGGACACTAAGGCAGATACACACATAATTTAACACAATATGACATCTGGACCAGAACAAACACTGATCGAGAAAATACGTCAACAAGTATATTCCTAGTCGTAAACATTCACAGACGCAATAATAACTTTTTTTTTATACTTGTTTCGGATCTTTTTTAAAACGGGGGCCACATTTTTCATTAATGTTTTACGTAGTGTTTTTGGTACCGAAAGACTTTCAAACTTCGTATACTTATCTATTTTGTGTTATAGAACAGAAAAATATTTTTGTATTCGAATTTATTTCATGTAAAAAATTGTCTTATTTCGATAATTTCAACCAATCACTGACGTCCATTCAGCCGATATACATTAAGTGCCGACTACATAAACAAACGATTCTTCGTTTTATTTGCTTTTTTCATTTTAAATTTGCTTTAACCCTAACCCTAACCCTAACTCTAACCCTAACCCTAACCCTAACCCTAGGGTTAGGGTTAGGGTTAGAGTTAGGGTTAGGGTTAGGGTTAATTGTTTCAGAATCGTTTGTTTATGTAGTCGGTGCTTAATGTATATCGGCTGAATGGACGTTAGTGATTGGTTGAAATTACAGAAATACGACAACTTTAACATGGAATAATTTATGGATTTCTTTTTTTTTTAAGAAGACTAAGAGAAAAAGATGTTTTATATGACACATTCTACCAGTGTTCCAAGTTTCAAAGTGTTTCGTTAATGAAAAATGTGGCCCCCGTTTTAAAAAAGATCCCTTGTTTCAGCCATTGGACAATGGCCATGCTGCAGCACAACCTCAAAGAAGTTTTAGTCAAATGAACTAACCCTTGTAATTATTATTTTTTTTAAAGCCTGGTACTTCTTTTATTGGATCATTTTGCCAAACTTGCTAAGTTATGGATTAACACACCAACACCGGTTGTAAGGCAATAGTGAGGAACAAACAGAGACACACACATACGTTCATTGACAAAAACTACACATTCACACATTTATATATATAGGGCAGGGAATCGTCAATTAGTAATAAAATTAATAATTAACAATTTTGCCGGGTAGCTCAGTATGAAAAAACCTTTATCGGTAAAACCATTTATAATCATAAATATACAGGGATTAGCAGAAGCCTGCTTCTCCAACATACTGAGAATTCAGAAATAGCAGTCAAAGAACTACTGATTCCAAACTATACATTTTTTTTCTCTAATGGATGGCGATATTTATGGCACACACAGAACAAAAAACAGAAGAGAAGAGTAAAAACAAACCTGCCTTTAGTTAATTGGGTACGACATTTCACGGTTAAGGGTATGAATTCCCCTATTCCGATCTTCAGCCTCAGTATTCGAATAAATTTGCTAATGTCTAAATAACTCACGTTAATTTTGACCATGCGACATCAAGACCACGTGAGGCAGACACTAAGAAATTTATCGGCCAGTGAGTTTAAAACCTCTCCCCCAATGATATTTGGTTGTGTCTGGGGAGAATCATTCTGTTTCAATGCTTTATCAATTAACCGGTGGAGCACTAAGAGCACCGTCCGAGTGTGATCATTGCCAGAGCAGCTGTCTGGCTTCCGTGCCAGTGGCACGTAAATAGCACCATTCGAGCGTGATCGTTACCAGCTTCGCCTTACTGGCACATTAAAAAGCATTTGAGCAAGATCAATGCCAGTGGTGCCTGACTGGCTCCTGTGCAGCAGGTAGCACGTAAAATACACCATTTTGAGCGTGGCCATTGCCAGTACCGCCTGACTGGCCTTCGTGCTGGTGGCACGTAAAAGCACCCACTACACTCTCGGAGTGGTTGGCGTTAGGAAGGGCATCCAGCTGTAGAAACTCTGCCAGATCAGATTGGAGCCTGGTGTAGCCATCTGGTTCGCCAGTCCTCAGTCAAATCGTCCAACCCATGCCAGCATGGAAGGCGGACGTTAAACGATGATGATGA
>NC_068983.1:97148408-97149383 GCF_001194135.2 Octopus bimaculoides
CGTCCAACCCATGCCAGCATGGAAGGCGGACGTTAAACGATGATGATGATGATGAATTAATTGTTTATGTTATGATTTTATTTACTCCATGTACCCACATGGGGATTAACACATACTTTAAGAAATTATTATTTCTTACTCTCTGAGTGGTTGGTGTTAGGAAGGGCATCCAGCTGTAGAAACTCTGCCAGATCAGATTGGAGCCTGGTGTAGCCATCTGGTTCGCCAGTCCTCAGTCAAATCGTCCAACCCATGCCAGCATGGAAGGCGGACGTTAAACGATGATGATGACACACACCAGTTTGATTTCGACTAGTTTACTTCTATTTTTTCCTATAATTTTCATTGCTTCTTGCAACCTCTTCAATAGTCATTGACTATCCATTATTGGAACTGCTTTCTTTCTGTTTGTTTGTGTGTGTGTGTGCATTAGTATGCATGTGTATACACATATGTATGTATATATGTTTGTATGTATGTATTTTGCATATTCAGGTGTTTGTATGTGTATTCATGTGCATACCTCTTTCTCTTTGTGTGCGTGTTTGAGTGTGGCTATATACATGGGTCTTATGTATGGATGCGTGTCTCCATGTGTTCATGTGTGTGTGTGTGTGGAGAGTGTGCATGTATATGTGGTCATGTGTTTCTGTCTCCTTTTGTGTGTGTGTGTGTGTGTGTGTTTGTCTGTATTACCTATGTACCTACCTATCTAATTACATAGCCATTTACCTACCTATGAATTTATATATATATTAGCCTACATAAATACAAAAACAAAGTGTGCATGTGTGTGTATGTGTCACGGAATTTTGTCAGTGAACAGGTCACGGTGTCAAAGCGGTGAAAATATTTTGGCAAATTAAATTTAAATGTTGAAGTGAATCTAACAGTCTTTGTGTGTTATTTTAAATAGCTTATAAACACCTCCCACGCTGCAATGGTTTATATATATATATATATATATATATATAT
>NC_068983.1:97149992-97150881 GCF_001194135.2 Octopus bimaculoides
ATATACACTTACGGAGGAAAAGTGGCTGAACTCCTTTTAGTGTTGGGCCTCATGGAGGGAATGACCAAGACCTTTGGCATTATGTTGTGCCAAAGAAGACCCATCAAGCCAAGCAAAATCACAGTGGTGGCAGATAGTGATGTCACACATATTGGCACCCATGCCGGTGGCACATAAAGGCACCCATTACACTCTCAGGGTGGTTGGTGTTAGGGAAGGGCAGGCATCCAGCCATAGAAAACCACGCCAAATCAGACTGCAGTCTGGTGCAGTCTCCCAGCTCACTAGCTCTGGTCAAACCGTCCAACCCATGCCAACATGAACGATGGACATTAAATGATGATGATAATAATGTACACACACACGTGCACACAAACATATATACACACATATGCACACAAACATATATACACATATATGCACAAATGGACAGAAACCATCATAGGTAACACATTTTATTATAAGCATATATATTTACATTAAAAATATGCTAGTTTCTCTGTAGCTATTTCTGCATGGTTGTGGTCGAGGTGAGAGCTGTATGGGTGGGGAATTCTTTCTCTTAAAACTGCTATAAAATGATGTGCCGAATGTTATGAAGCTCCATGTCTGTGAATATTTCTCGACTAGCAGAAAGATAAGACTGTCTGCAGGAGATATTGCGATGCTGGATGGATGGTGATGTTTCTCTGATGTATGCAGTGAATATGTTTTTAGCTCCAGCCAATCTAGGAACATCTTTAACCATCCAACAACACCCAAATATCTCCAACAGACCATGTTATCTTTCTCAAAATAGACAAATATTCACAAACACACACAAATTCTCTACAATGGCACATCATACACAGATATATATATATAGATAAAACTATATATATATATATAT
>NC_068983.1:97155225-97157068 GCF_001194135.2 Octopus bimaculoides
GTTTCTTTATAAATTTGTCTAAAAACATAAAAAAACTGAAACCAAACTGTTTTCTTTTTCTGTGTGTTTGTGTGGGTGTCCACAAATTACAGCATGGAAAGTGGATGTGGTCAAATTGTAGTCACTGCCGGTGCCACATAAATGGCACCTGGTGCAGCTCACCAGATCATCAGCTCCAATTGAAACCATCCAACCCATGCCAACACCGAGAGCGGACATTAAATGATGATGAGGATTTTGTGTGCGTGTGTGTGTGTGTGTGTCCGTCCGTCCAACCACTGTTTGACAACTAGTGCTGGTGTTTCTGGTAGCCTTGTGAGTGGGTTTGGTAGGCGGAAACCGAAAGAAACCCGTCGTATGTGTATATATATATATATATACAACTGACCAACTCCTTTCTCCTCTCCCCATTTTTTCACACATGCATACGTCAAGATCACCAGCATTCTCTCACACACACACAGCTCCTCGTTCTTGGGTCACCGTTCTTTTTTCCCCCTTTTTCTTAGCTCTCCTGCGTGAACTTTCTGAACTTTCTGTCCGCAGACGCCATGATTAATCGCTGGCCAAACACCATTCAATTTTTTTCTCCGTGTTTTTCTCCTTGTTTTCTCCGTATTCTTTCTGTTGAAGAACATAGCTTGAAACGTTAAAGACTTTCTGTATTCCCGAGCGTCAAACTAATACATCCTTTTGTTGTTTACACCACCTGTCCTCGTCTGTTGTTGTTTTTTTCGTACATTCTCCCCTATATATATGTGTGTACATATGTATGCATATATATGAACATGTGTGTATATATATATATATATATATTTATATGCATTTATGTCAACACTATATGTATAAATACAAGACTAATTCCTCTTTGCGGTCCCATTATACATAAAACACTCTTCTCCCATTTTTAATAGGGTTTTAAATCATTTTATTGACTTCACATTCTAAATTCTAAATTTTTTCTTTTCTTTCTTTTCTTCCTTCCTTGTCCAACATACTGTCTCGTAGCGTTGCAATTTCCAACAGTTTTTTCAAATAAGATATGTAGCAATCTTCTCTACCTGCAGATGTCACATTCGGTTAAAATGTCTTATGGTGAAGTCGGCTCTTATGTATTTCCCTGAAGAGAAGATTACATCTTTATCAACATCACTTATTCCTTTGGAAGAAACCATTTGTAATCTTCGAAACATATGTCGGAAATAAAAGAACTCATTTAACATATGTGTATTACTCCATTTATTAAATTTTACATTTACTCAAATACCCCAAACATGACAGGGAGTTTCTACCTCATAAACAGGAGTTACACCACAGTCATTTTGTGATCTTTGCTACCCTGGTATCTATTAACCAGTTTGTTTTGTCGGAGTTAATTGTTAACTAAGAGAAAAATAAATACATATAATCAAATATATATATGTTTATGTATATGTTTGTGTTCGCTTGTCAACCGGTGTTGGTGTGTTTACGTCCCCGTAACTTAGCGGTTCAGCACAAGAGACTGATAGAATAAGTACTAGGCTTACAAAGAATAAGCCCTGGAGTCGATTTGTTCGACTAAAGGTAGTGCTCCAGCATGGCCGCAGTCAAATGACTGAAACAAGTAAAAGAATAAAAGAATAAATAACTGCTGCAGTTGATTCATTTGATTAAAATTCTCATAGGCGTTGCCCCAGCAGTCGAATAACTGAGACATGTGTAAGATAGGAGATATATATAAAAGAAACTGGCTTTTCCAGAAACTTGGGTTGATTATCAATGAAGTCAGGGGATTTCCTTTCAGCTGGTCAATTCTTTTCAAAGGAAGCTGAACGATTTCTTTTGAACCAGTTTTTTTTAA
>NC_068983.1:97157818-97158507 GCF_001194135.2 Octopus bimaculoides
TTTTAGAAAGAAAGAAAGAAAGAAATATAATGTAGAGTGTCTATCATCATCATCATCATCGTTTAACGTCCGCTTTCCATGCTAGCATGGGTTGGACGATTTGACTGAGGACTGGTGCAACCGGATGGCTGCACCAGGCTCCAATCTGATCTGGCAGAGTTTCTACAGCTGGATGCCCTTCCTAACGCCAACCACTCATATACATATATCAGGACTTTTGAGCGAGACCGTTGCCAGTGCCCCTGGACTGGCTCTTGTGTGGGTGGCACATAAAATACACCGCCTGACTGGCCTTCGTGCCGGTGGCACGTAAAAGCACCCACTACACTCTCAGAGTGGTTGGCGTTAGGAAGGGCATCCAGCTGTAGAAACTCTGCCAAATCAGATTGGAGCCTGGTGTAGCCATCTGGTTTCACCAGTCCTCAGTCAAATCGTCCAACCCATGCTAGCATGGAAAGCGGACATTAAACGACGATGATGATGATGATGATATGTGTGTAATGTGCTGTGATAGATCCATCACCACGTAATGTTCAGAAAGATCAGAATTTTAAACACCAGCTTGTTCATCAGGGTGAGGTAGTTCAAAGGTAGACAAGTCCACTAGGAGAAGGCTATGCACGTGCTTATGCATGCATATAAATATACAGATATATATATATATATATATATATATATATATATATATA
>NC_068983.1:97159476-97162212 GCF_001194135.2 Octopus bimaculoides
ATGTATATATATGCCTTTCTCTCCATCTGTCTATGTACCTATCTATATCTCTCTACTCGTCTATCTGTCTCCCTACATATCTCTCTCACACATTCTCTCTCTACCCGTGTCTACCTACCTATCTCTATGCATCTATCCATCTCTCTACCCAGCTATCTACCTACCTGTCTCTGTACCCATCTATCTACCTAGTTAACTCTCTAACCATCTATCTACCTATGTACCTACCTACCTACCTATCTATCTATCTGCCCTATAATACGCTATACGGGTATGTGTGCATCTGTCTCTTCTGTATGCGTGTGGGAATGTACCAGTCTCACAAAAGTGTGTGTGTGTGTGTACACGACTTCCACATTACATATATATACATCTATAGTAGTAATTTAAGGTGAGAGACAGACAAATAGACAGACAGACAAATAGACAGACAGATATGCATTCAGCTACCTCTATAATTCTGTTTGTGAAAGATCATGGTGTGAAAAACGATGACAATAATGGTGGACTCTCTCTCTCTCTCTCCCTCTGTGGTTGGCGTTAGGAAGGGCATCCAGCTGTAGAAACTCTGCCAAATCAGACTGGAGCCTGGTGTTGCCATCCGGTTTCACCAGTCCTCAGTCAAATCGTCCAACCCATGCTAGCATGGAAAGTGGACGTTAAACGATGATGATGATGATGATGATATATATATAATATTAGGGATAAAAATCCAAAATTACACGTAAAAACTCAATTAAAATCAATTTATTAAAAATAAAAATTAAATTATGTTTCACAGTATTAAATAAATCGATGAGTTCATGAACCTTGGTTCTTTTCCCTAAAACTATATACTTATATATATATATATATATATATATATATATATAGCCCCAGCATGGCCACAGCTAATGAGCTGAAACTAGATAAAATGAAAAAAAAAAATGATATATATATATATATGTTCTTCCTCTCATTAGTAACCCACACACACACGCAGATAACTGTATAAATTATTTGTATACACACACACACACGTATGTGTGTGTATGTGAATATTATTCCTTCCTTTTTGACCACAGACAAAGGATTCTCATCAATATATGTATGTCTATCGATCAGTCTGTCTATCTATCGATCTACGATCTATGTAACTAGCTAGCTACCTGTCTGTCTGTATTTTTACCTCTTTATCTATATATCAATTCGGCAAGTAGGCTACCCCTAGATAGCTATTTGCCTGCCTACCTGCCTGTCTATACAGCTACCTTAATTACAAACTTGCTACCAGATCAAATATGATTAAGGTATATTTGAACCCCTAATCTTGTGGATATGACTAGCTGCATTTTAGCCCATCCATTTATCCCCTTATCTCCCTATCATTCTTTGGAACTCTGTCTGCCTGTCCATCCATCTATCAATCTATATTTCTCTTGTCTATCTATTAATCTACATTACTTCCTCTGTCTATCTATTAATCTACATTTCTCCCTCTATATATATCAGTCTATATATTTCTCCCTATTTATGCTTCTAAGTAACTGTCTATCTAGCCATCTCGCTGCCTACTCTTATCTCTCTCCATACATCTATCTGCTTGTCTCTCTCTTCCTCTTTATGTATTTATCTCTATTTCTGTCTGTCTTTCTAGCTTCCTTCCTACCTCTTTGTCCACTTCTTTCACACTCTTATTATCCACTTGCCTATCTCTTCATCCATCTATCCAGTTAGTTTCTTCTCCCAGCCTTGTTGCTAGCAGCACAGTCCATCGCTTCTCACCCAGCTAAAGAAGAGAGCTTTCGGCCTAATATATATATATATATATATATATTTCACAATCCATCAAAACATAAATTATATATAGATTTCATATCATTCACTCGCTTCAGTCATGAGACAGTGGCCAAACTGGAGCACCACATTGAAGAATTTTTTATCAAATGAATCACCCAGTCCTTTTTATTCAAGACTTCTACTTGTTCTATCAGTTCCTTTTAGCATAGCGCTAAGTTATGGGGGTGTAAACACACCAAAAACTGGTTGCCAAGCAGTGGAGGGGGACAAACACACACACACACACACAGGTTTCTTTCAGTTTCTGCTTACCAAATCCACTCACAAGGCTGTGGTCAGCCTGAGGTTGTAGTAGAAAACACTTGTTCTAGGTGGGTGCCATGCAGTGGAACTGAACCCAGAACCATGTGATAGGGAAGCAAACTTCTACACAGCCATAGTTGCACCTATATATATTATATATATATATATATATATATAGAGAGAGAGAGAGAGAGAGTGAGAGATACACACATGTGTAGCACTTTTAATGGGGTGGCACTTTTGGGTCTGCTGTAGGTAATGTGTTTTTTCTGGGGTCCAGGGGCAGCAAATGGAAGGGCCACCTCAGGCAGCAAACACCCTAGCTATGCTAGTGGATGGATGGATATTTATCTATATACTGGTTTACAAATCTAGGTGAACTGGTTATATTAGTATACTAATAAATATATATACAGGGTGTCCACAAAGTCTGGGTACACGGGGATTAACACATACTTCAAGAAATAATTGTTTCTTATATTTAATTGTTTATGTTATGATTTTATTTACTCCATGTACCCAGACCTTGTGGACACCATGTATATATGTGTGTATGTTATATATATATATATATATATATATATATATAACATACACACACATATCCTTGGAACCATACCACATTCCAACACCCATCCTACCCTTTCTCTTTCC
>NC_068983.1:97165186-97166979 GCF_001194135.2 Octopus bimaculoides
TTTAAAAATAATTAATATATTATTCGTAGTATTACTACTATTTTTATTATTATTATTATTATTATTATTATTATTATGTTACTCTCTCCAAGTCTTGGAAAGGGATTGAAGATGGCCTGGTTTAACCTCGCAGACCATTCCTTGATTTCAAAAGAAAGACGGAATCTCCCTCAGGTGTGTGTGTGTGTGTGTGTATGTGTGGATATATAATTGCGTTTTTGCATATAAGCGAAGAACTATGACATATATATATATATATATATATATATATATAGGAAATAATTGTTGAAGATGGTGATGATGTTAACTCTTGACCAAATAGGTCAAATTAAGGAGGGTATAGATAGATCGTACGTGTGTATGTTTAAAATGTATATATATTATATATACACCATATAAATATATAATATATCTGTGTGTGAGTGTGTGTGTGTGTGTGTTCAGAAGTAGTTACAGTTAAAGATGTGGTTCTGTTTGTATTAAGTCAAATGTGGCGATGATGATGATGGTGATGGTGGTGGTAGAGGTGATCGTTCTAGTGTTGTTGTTGTTGTTGTTGTTGGTGGTGGTGGTAGTGGTGCTGGAGGAGGTACAATGTCGAAAAATCGACTGGAACTTTTATCTTTCTTCTCTTTCTGTGGTCTGAAACTTCACCGATCTCTTCATTCAACCACATTGAGTATAATTATTGTTGTTGTGACTGCAGCGCTATGGCTAAATACTAGTAAAATTAATAATAATAAAAACAGCTACAATAGCAGCAGCAGTGGTGGTGGTGGTGGTGGTGGTGGTGGTGGCGATGGTATGGAAGCCTGTACATTTGTCTGCGTGAATCACACCACTGTTTATCATCATCACCATCATTATCATCAGCATCAATATAAACAGCACTCCAATAATGATGATGTCACTGGTAGTTGTAGTAGTACTAGTGGTGGTGGTGGTGGTGGTGATACCATTTAGCCAAGATACCAGTGGAATGGTGGTGGTGATAGCTAGAATACGTTTGGCTGCAAGATTACCATTGTCTGTTGCAACAGTATATATAGCAGATCATTGTACACACACACATATATATATATATATATATATATATATATATATATATATATACACAGGGGAGAATATATGTATATACGAAGAGAGAGTATATGTGTATGTAGGTAGAGAGAGTGTATATATGCGTATATGTAGAGAGTGAGAGAGAGGGATGTATGTGTTTATGTATGTAATGTACTTATAAGCTATTTGCTTTGCCCTGTCAAAGACAGCTAAGATCCTACAAGAAACTATTATTATTATTTCCCATTTACAAGTGCGTATGAGACAAAAAATGATAGGACTACAATTATGTATGTATATAATTATATAGAGAGAGTATGCGGCTAATAGATGTGCGTGTATATATTATATATGGAGAGATAAACAGATTTCTATGTGTATCAGAGATCGGCCTTTGTTCAGTATATAACATGTATATATATATATATATAAATATATTTGCGTGTATATGTGTGTGCGCTCAGCTGTTGCTGGTGTTTGTATATATTAATGAGTGTGTTGACACCAGATCGGTCAAGTGCTGTGTTTACGTATTGCTGTTGTATACATTATATACACAAGCCACAACAACGATGATGATGATGATGATGATGATGATAATAAAGCTGTTGTTGTTGTTGTTGTTGTGGTGGTGGTGGTAGTTATATGTTGTTTTTCTTGATCTGTTTTGATTAAATAGTAATTAGCGCTGTTTTTGTTGACAATTATGATAATCTCTCTCTCTTTATATA
>NC_068983.1:97166989-97169594 GCF_001194135.2 Octopus bimaculoides
ATATATACGACACAAACCCTAAGTAAGAATGATCGGGAAAACAAAACGTGGAATAAAAGGGCTGATACGGAACAAGGAAGTGGGATGATCTAGAAGGGATGGCAGCAAAATTACCTAGGGACTCCTTTCTGGCATGCTAATCAAGCAAATCAAAACACACACACACACACGTATATAACAAAATATATGTGTATGTATGAATGTATATATAAATATATAAATGCCTATATATTTATGTGTGGCTATATATGTATGTAGATGTCTAGATGCGTGTTTGTATTATGAACGTATATATATATATATTTAAAGGTTTGAAGGTATATACGTATTTATGAATGTATATATATATAAATAAATATATATATATATGTAGGAATATATAAATGTATGTATGAAGCTATTTATAAATGAATATATATATACGATTATATTAATTGATAATACCAAATACAGCAGGTGCTCCTAAAATCCAAGCAGATAGACAGATCTACCCTGTTACGACTACTAATTTCTACATCTATTGCTGTTGCACAGCTTCTGTCTTAGATGTAACGTTCCATCATGTCATACAACACAGTTGTTGCTCCTTCTTCAGTTTCCATAAAGGGTGGAATTGGTAAAAGAGAGATGCGGAAAGCAGAGCCATTTGGCATCATCGTCTAAGACGGTTCCATACTGTCAATGTAAAGCCTGTGTGACTGTAGAGAGAGACAGAAATGTGATTGTAAGTCCTTGTATTATCTTTTTTTTCCACCGATTTCTTGTCTCGATTTGTCCTCTTTGATAATATTGTTTTACAACAATCAACATTAAATGAAGTAAAGCCAAAGGCGGAGTGATACTTCACACTCTCACTCACTCTCTCTCTCTCTCTATGTCTTGCACTTTCACTCAGTTGTTTGTTTGGTATCTCTCTCTTTGTCCCCCCACTCTTTACCTTTCTTACTATCTTTCTCACTGCTACTCTCAGTTCCACTCTTTCACTCTCTTTCTTTTTCACTGGTACCCTCTTATTCTGTCAAGCTCTATCTCTCACCGCTACTCTTTTATACTTTCTCTCACTCTTACTCTTACTCACTCAGCCACACTTCAATTTTCTCGGTCAATCTCTCTCTTTCTCTCTTACTCAACCTTCTCATTCATTCTGCTATTCGTTCGTGACTCTTTCTCTCTATCAGTCTTTCTTTTCTTATTTCAACACTCACCCTGTGCAACACTTGCACGCTGTCTATTTTTCACGCTCTCCCCTCCCTCTCATTATGCTGTTTGTTTGGCGAGTCTATCTCTCTCTCTTTCTCTTTTCCACTCACTCTATATTTATTTTGTCAGTCGCTCCCTCTCTCTCTCTTTCACTAACTATCCCCCCTCTCATTAGCTCACTCAATTTCTTGGTAAGTCTCACTCTATCCCCCTCTCACTATAATTATCCATCTCTCTCCCTCACTCACTATAATTATCCATCTCTCTCTCTCCCACTACTACTCTTTCACTGATCTTCTGCGCGTTCAATGAATGCATGAGTGTGTGTATGCAGATGTATGCACTGTACTTGTGTATATGAGAATGCATTTATATGCATATGCGAGTGCGATATCCATGTGTGTGTATGTCAATGTGCATGTGCATGGTGTCAATATGTGCATAAGTACAACACCTAGTGTGTATGTATGTAATATATATATATATATATATATATATAGAGAGAGAGAGAGACACACATATGTGCCTAAGTTTGCATTTTACAAATTAATTTATTAAATAGAAGTAATTCAAACATTTAAATATAATTTGCAGCGTGTAGTTATATTGCATATAAACACACGAGTGTGTGCGGGCGTATGTATGTATATATATGTGTGTGTGTGTGTGTGTGTGTGTGTTTGTATGTGTAAGTCTGTAGATATGTATATGTATATATATTTTTTGTGTGTGTATTTACATTTCTATGTGTGTGTATATGTGTATGTTTATATATGTATGCGTACGTGCCGCATCACACCCTCACATACAAAAGAGGAAGCTCAATGCAGAAAATAGTTCCTCAGCTTCTTTTAACCGGAAATGACTTCAGATTCACTTCTGCATCAATTAATCTCCTCCCCCTTCCCGTTCATTGCCTTTCACTCTTCCTCTCTTGTGCTTTGTCTTTCTATTATCCCTCTCTGTATTACTCTTGTTCTATCTTTCTCCCTCTCTCTTTATTGGTTATTCTTTTACTCACTATGTAACTATTTCTTTCTGTCTTTATCTCTTACTCTTTCTCTCTCTCTCTACACACACACACATACATATATATATATATATATATATATTTAAAGATAGTATATATAAATTTCTATAAGCATATATACATATAATAATATATAACACATGATATGATATGGTTGTGTGATAAAAAAAATTGCTTCACAACCACATGGTTCTGAGTTCGGTCCCTGTACCTGGCACCTTGGACAAGCGTCTTCTATAGTCTTGGTCCAGTCAGAGCCTTGTGAGTGAATTTGGTAGATGGAAACTGAAAGAAAAGAAGCCTACTATATATAAATATATATGTATGTATGTGTATACATATATATATATATATATATATATGTATATATATATA
>NC_068983.1:97171107-97174240 GCF_001194135.2 Octopus bimaculoides
TATATATATATATATATATATATATATATATGTATATATATATATATATAAAATACACTATTTTGAGCATGGCCGTTGCTAGTACCACCCACTACACTCTCGGAGTGGTTGGCGTTAGGAAGGGCATCCAGCTGTAGAAACTCTGCCAGATCAGATTGGCGCCTGGTGTAGCCATCTGGTTCGCCAGTCCTCAGTCACACACACACACACACACACACACACATGCAGGATGTTCATTTGCCCTACCATCTCATATACTTCTATATCCCCCACCCTGTATTCCAAGATAGTCATATACCACCACCCATCACCGCTCACCCCCATGTTAGGTTCAGCTGTCCTTTTATTACATCAGATATTGTTTGCTTTCCTCTCTTGCTGGGTATCTCACCCCCACCGAGACTTTGTCTTAGCTACACCGCAACTCCCCCACAACCCACCCCAGTGACGCACCTGGTTAACAGGTAGTCCCTGGGGTACATGTCACCCCTAAGTGGCTCACCTCCTCACAGTGACCTGCTTTGCTTATAAAGGACGCTTAACCCAGGAGCTGTTTACTAATTCCAGTCAATCGACTGTGACCATACTGGAGCACTGCGTTGAAAGGGGCTTTTTAGTCAAACAAAACAAACTCGATGCTTCATCACCACCACCATCATCATCATCATCATTTAAGGCCCAATTTTTCCATGCTGGCATGGGTTGGACGGTTTGACTGGAGCTGACAAAGCTGAGAGCTGCATCAGTCCCCAATCGTCTGTTGTGACATGGTTTCTGTGGCTGGATGCTCTTCCTAACACCAACCTCTTTACAGAGTGGACTGGGAGCTTTTAACATGACATTTTACATGGCACCAGCACAAATGCTTTATTTATGTGGCACATGCACAAGTGCTTTTTTATGTGACATCAGCACAGGTGCTTTCTATGTGGCACAATCACCAATGCTTTTTATGTGGCACCATCACCAGTGCTTTTTATGTGACGCCATCACCAGCGCTTTTTATGTGGCACCATCACCAAAGCTTTTATGTGGCACCATCACCAGTGATTTTTATGTGGCACCAGAACAGGGGCCATATTTATGTGACACAAGAAGCACAGGTGCCTTTTTACATGACACAGGATGGGCGCTTTTTATGTGGCACCAGCACCAGTGTTTTTTTTTGTGACACAATTATGGGTGCATTTTACATGCCACTTCTACGCCTACATATTTAAGACAGGGTGTGGTTTGACGGGGACTTGACTGGTTTCTAACAGGACTAGCTACCACATAGAGGTCTCTCTTGTTTCTTCATACATAGATATATAATCTCCTAGCACCTAAGCCAGCTATATCCCGGCCAAATATTCTACTTATTCTATGTTCATGCTATGAGATAGGGCATGATTAATTCAAAACAAGGCCAGATCCAGCCTCTCACACCTACCCTACAATGTCAGTCTAAAAATAAACAATCACGTCATTGAAATCTCAAAGCTATGAGATAATGCATGATTAATTGAAAACAAGGCCAGATCCAGCCTCTCACACCTACCCTACAATGTCATTCTAAAAATAAACCATCACATCATTGAAGTCTCAAAGCTATGAGATAATGCATGATTAATTCAAAACAATGTGAATAAATAAGCATTATATTTGACAGTAATCTGAATGCTAAAGGGATATACATATTTGTGGTTTGAGAGGGATTTGGCTGCTATTTCCAACAAGACTAGCCACCATGTAGAGGTATCTTTTGTCGCTTCATACATAGATATACAGGGTGTCCACAAAGTCTGGGTACATGGAGTAAATAAAATCATAACATAAACAATTAAATATAAGAAATAATAATTTCTTAAAGTATGTGTTAATCCCCATGTGGGTACATGGAGTAAATAGAATCATAGCATAAACAGTTAAATATAAGAAATAATAATTTCTTAAAGTATGTGTTAATCCCCAAATCTCCCTCAGATCACTCCCTACTCTCAGCACCCACTACACTCTCGGAGTGGTTGGCGTTAGGAAGGGCATCCAGCTGTAGAAACTCTGCCAAATCAGATTGGAGCCTGGTGTAGCCATCTGGTTTCACCAGTCCTCAGTCAAATCGTCCAACCCATGCTAGCATGGAAAGAGGACGTTAAACGACGATGATGATGATGAATGTGAATAAATAAGCATTACATTTGACAGAGTTATTGGAATACTAAAAGGTTAAGGAGGAGACAGAAAAGAAAACCCCGGTGGCAACTATTAGAAACACTTAGAGTCAAAGGGGGATAATTTGAAGCCTGTTTTTTTTCCATCGTTTGTGTTAAGTGAAACAAAACGTCTTTATTTGCCAGCAAGCTGGTAGCTATGGATATATTTCTGGCCTGCTGGATCTATTTAGAGTAGATCGGATGAATAAATGTTTGAAACATGCTGTGATCAATATGTTACCAGCCCATATAAGCTTGCAAGTGACAGCTGTACTTATAGTGTGTATGTATGTATGTATGTCATTGTTCAGTTATATTTCAAGATTTCTTGCCGATTGAGAAAGAGCCGGTTTCTAACCTAGATCCAAGCCTCCTTCATTGGGATTTTAAACAACATGAACAGGGTTTTTTTGTGCGTATGTATGTATATTGGCAGATGTGTATGTTTTGTTTTACGCATGTCTTCTCATGCATATGTATGTGTGCATATTTGTGCATATGTATGTATTTCTCTCTCTCCTCCTCGTCCTTTTCCTCCTCCTTGCCTTCCCGGTTGAGGGACGGTGGCGGAGCAATTGTCACGATAGACTCGGCGGACAGGCGGACTCGTCCCACACGTGATAGCAAATAGATAGATAGATAGGTAGGTAGGTAGGTAGTTAGGTAGATAGATAGATAGATAGATAGATAGATAGATAGATAGATAGATAGACAGATAGATAGATAGATAGATAGATAGATAGATAGATAGATAGATAGATACATTTCTTTTATTAGCCACACAGGGCTCAACGAAGATGGGACAAATACAATGTAGAGCTTTTCTTTTTGGGAGGGGGAAGGAAGGAAAAAAAAAAAAAATTGGTGGTGTCGATCAAAAGGGATCGTAGGAAGGGAAAAAGGAGCAGTTCGATCAAAAGGGATCGAAAAAAAAAGAGAAA
>NC_068983.1:97177263-97179023 GCF_001194135.2 Octopus bimaculoides
ATATATATATATATATATATATATATATATATATATAATACTCACATATATAACATTAATCTGCATCTGATGGTGAGGCTCCAGTATGGGTGTTCTGTAGTTGTGAGAAGCATGAAGTCAGCCTTTAATTACCATTACTCCCAGGTTCCTTCTGACCTGTCAGGGCCCTATCTATGGGGGTAAATAGGTGTCCCAACGGGTAGAGGAGGGTCCTGTTGTTTATGACAAGGCTCTGAAGACGGCAGCCCTTCTAGGTGAAAGATACTTTGACATAAAACTTGCAGTCAAAATAGTTACCAGTGATCTTGCAATGGACTGTCACTGGAACTTACTATGGCGACCAAGAGAGACAAAAGTGTTGAACAAGCTTTTGTCACCTAAATCCAATGATGTACCAATGTCTCTCTATCATTTCATTTCTTGATCTGCTTTGTGTAAAGAGTCATATTCGTGCACATGAAGACTGAATTGCCAGTCTTGCACCTAAATCACAAACCATATTGGCTCAATAAATATTACTTTATTGCATTCGGTGTCTGGAGACAAATTATATATTTAACTTGTGTTTTAGATAAAATACATTTTGAAAATTACCAAATAGGCACAGTGGCTGTGTGGTAAGTAGCTTGCTTACCCACCACATGGTTCCGGGTTCAGTCCCACTGCATGGCACCTTGGACAAGTGTCTTCTACTATAGCCTCGGGACGACCAAAGCCTTGTGAGTGGATTTGGTAGACGGAAAGTGAAAGAAGCCCGTTGTCTGAGTGGTTGGCGTTAGGAAGGGCATCCAGCCGTAAAAACTCTGCCAAATTTAGATTGGAGCCTGGTGTTGCCATCCGGTTTCACCAGTCCTCAGTCAAATTGTCCAACCCATGCTAGCATGGAAAGCGGACGTTAAACGATGATGATGATGATGATGATGATGATGATGGAAGGATGAAATCAAGTCAGAACAATCAGGTTGACTGTGAAACGCTTATCATCTGACAAGGATGAGCCAATCAAGATCACATATGTCAGCATAAGTGCATGTATATGTATGTTAATACAGTACAACAATTAACTCATATTGTGTGTGTGTGTGTGTGTGTATACAAACCTGTTCTTTTTAGTATAATTAATTGGAGAAATAAACTGGTTCTGTTTTTTATATTTTCTAAACATTGTCGTTTCTCGATCTGAATGGGCGTCATGCTATATTTTCTTGTCCACTGTCAGAGAAGATGAGAAAAAAAAAAATTGATAATCAACATACATATAAATAACTATGCATTAATTAAACTATTTCACACACTAGCTTTGTCTTAGGGTGTTTGGTGCTGTTGGGTGGAGTTAATACTTGTTTCAAATGTCATGAAATGAAAGACGAAATGTAGTATCATATGAAACCAGAAGCTGAGATTAGTTATGTATAACATAAAATTGTATTAGGTATGGCTGAACTCTATAGCATTTGAACCAGTCATATCTGACCCAAATATTCTACCTGTTTTATGTTCAAACCAGCCTGATCTGGCCTCTGATACCGACCCTACAATATAATTCTAAACATACATTGGTGCAGGAGTGGCTGTGTGGTAAGTAGCTTGCTTACCAACCACATGGTTCCGGGTTCAGTCCCACTGCGTGGCACCTTGGGCAAGTGTCTTCTACTATAGCCTCGGGCCGACCAAAGCCTTGTGAATGGATTTGATAGAAAGAAAATGAAAGAAGCCCGTCGTATATATTTCTTTTATTCTTTTATTTGTTTCAGTCATTT
>NC_068983.1:97180639-97181614 GCF_001194135.2 Octopus bimaculoides
CGCTTGTTCATACGCCTGTCTTCGTCTTTTGCTTTCCTGTAAATTTCAAATACACACACACACACACATACATGCCCCCCCCCCACATATATAGATAATATACATGCATGTATTTCTGTTTAATTTCTCTTATTCCTTTCTGATAAAGGGCATAGGCTCGAAATGTAAAAGACGTTTTCATTTTCCTGAGCGTCAAACTAAAACGCTTGTTCATACGCCTGTCTTCGTCTTTTGCTTTCCTGTAAATTTCAAATACACACACACACACACATACATGCACGCACACACACACGTATATATATTTACGTATATGTATGTGTGTGTATACATACACATATACACAAATTCATACACATACTCACACACAATATAGATAGATAGATAGATGGATAGATAAATAGATAGATAGATAGATAGATAAATAGATAGATAGATAGATAGATAAATAGATTGATAGATAGATTGATAGATAGATAGATAGATGGATAGATAGATAGATAGATAGATAGATAGATAGATAGATAGATAGATAGATGCATACATTTTCAGAGCCATGTTAACACAATGTGATTAGAACTAAGAAAATCTTGTCAAAAAAAGACAAAGAAACGAATAAAAACGATCCAAATCTTCTTCTGTTCCGTTTTCCTCATTGTATATTCATGCTCCCTCCCCTATTTCTATTAGTCTGTCCCTCTCTATAAATCTCTCTCTCTCTCTCTTTCACATTACTGCACACAGAATGACTCAGTTAGCAACATTTACCCACGTGCATTCACCTCGGTACTACTATACCCTTTTCTTCTGTATCTCTTTCTTATTGTTTTACTCTTTCTTTTCTCTCGCTCAGTTTTATTTTCGTTTTCCTATTCTTTCTGTTTACTCTCTGTTTTTTTTCTCCTTTTTTTCCTTTCTGTTTTCTGTTTCCTTCTCTAAAGCACAATATGAAAGAGAGAAAGGAAAAGAAAGAGAGTG
>NC_068983.1:97181806-97184800 GCF_001194135.2 Octopus bimaculoides
TATGTTCTGAGTCCTATTTTCCCTGTTTGCATCACTGAAGCTATACGTGTGTGCACGCATCTATCTATCTATCTATCTATCTATCTATCTAACTAACTAAATGTGCGTATAAGAGAGACAAGATTGAAGGAGAAAGATGGGAAAAGATAGGGAGGGAGGAAAGGATCGAGAGAGAGAGATCCAGAGAGACAACTATAAAGAAAGAGAGGGTAAGAGAATCGTTAGGGAAAATGTGAGATGGAAACGGAGAGTGAAACATGATAGATAGATAGATAAATACAGAAAGTGAGGAGGAGTGAGGTTACTGTTAGTGAGAGTGAGTAAGAGTAATGATAGATAGAGAGGGTTAAAGTCACACAGAGATAGCTAGGTAGAGAGGGGGGGTGAAGTGAGAATGAAAATAGATAAAGCGAAACAGAGAGAGAGAGAGAGAGAGAGAGAGAGAAAACATAGAGAAAAATGAAAAGAAAAAGATCGTATAGATATTCATATATATATAGATATGGATATAGATATATATATATATATATAAAGAGAGGCATGTTTAATTAATGATATATATATATAAATATATATATTCTTTCTGCCTCGTTCGTGTGTATGTAACAATATATTCAGTGCGATCCTGCTGTCTGTCTATATAATGCATTTAGCTGCTTAACTGCATGTGCGTGTGGTGTATACATATATATATATATGTGTATATATCTGTGCAGCGATTGTACCAATCCAGGAGGATATTACCAGTGCAGACTACACACAAGCTACTAAAACCTCATGGTCTCTATATATTTATATTATATTCATTAATATTGTTACTATATGCTATCTATATTACCATTCTATTTATTATTACCACCACCACCACCACCATCATAATAGTTATCGGTTATTAATATTGTTACGAAATGCTATCAATATTATTATTATAACCACCACCACCACCATCATCATCATCATCATCATCATCATCATCATTATCGTGAGCAAGGTGCTCGTATCTCTTCATTTAGCTTATCTTCTTGCTTGGATCGTCTTGTCATTAATTGCTTAATTAGACAACAGCCACGACGACAACAACAAAAGATATGAATGGGACGACCAGCAATAATCACAACAACAACAATAAGAATAATAATAACAGTCGTGTGGTGGTGGTGGTGGTGGTGGTGGTGATGTTAAATGCTTGACTGATCTGAAATTTATTGTAATTAATGACCGAATTTCAGGCATTATTTTTTAATTACCGTTTTGTTAATTAGTGTAGAAACAATGTATGGGTAACTGAAAGACAATTACACATACAAGTGGTTTTTATTTCTGGGGTAGATTGGGGTTGAGAATGGCCTTACATAAAACAAGGATTCGAATTTCCACAGTTAAAATACGGTTATACCCACTTTTTCTGTGTGTATGTGTATATATATATATAATATATATACACACACACACACATCGTTATATGTATTCATATATGTGTTTGTGTAATCCTGTGTGTATAGTTAAATACGTATCTATATTTCCATGCGATGCATATATATTTTCATTTAATGTGTGTATATGAATGTATATTCCATGAGATCTCTCTCTCTCATATATATATCCATATGTAATATTTATGTATATACTTTCCATGGCTACATATCTGTGTCTGTAGGCATGCATGTATATATATTAGGTACTATGTGTATATAGATTGCTATATACGTATATACATTACTTAACATGCATATGTTTGCTCCAAGTCTATATTTATATATATACGGTTATCTTTACGTATACATCGATGCGTTTACATGTATGTGTGTGTATTTTTTGTGCACGTATGTAACGTGTATATAGGTATGTATGTATGTATATATATATATATATATGTATGTATGTATAATCTGCGAGTGTGTATGTAGTTATATATACACGTGTCTATTTCTACTCACCTTCCAACCCCGCTATTTGAACACTGCACGCTACAATTAACTATCTTCCCACCCGTATCCGCAGTTTTTCACGCACACTCGGGTACATTATATATATATATATATTATATATCTGTTTAATGTCTGTTTCTTTGTCTAAAGTGAAATAACTTCGCAAGAGAACTTACTGCCTGCTTTTGTTGGGTGAATACAATGTGTGCGTACGTAAGTGTGTATGTGTGTGTGTGTATATATATATGTATGTTTGTGTGTACGTATGTGTGTGTATATATATGTATGTATGTATGGATGTGTGTATATATGTGTATGTATGTTTGTGTGTGTTTATATATATCTTTGTATGTAGTGTATATGTGTTAGTGTGTGTGTGTATATATGTTTGTATGTAGTGTGTCTATATATATCAGGTATGCGTGTGAGTATACGCACACACACATCCACACATATACTTACCAACATATATACACACATGCACAGGCATAGATGCACACGAACATAACGCAAATACATATACATACACATGTACACAAACATATACACACATCTGTATATGTTTGTGTATGTATGTATGTATGTATGTATATATATTCGTGTATGATCGTGTGCATATATGCCTGTGTATGTGTTTATATATGTTTGTGTGTATGTGTCTGTATGTGATAAAATATATGGGTGTGTATGTGTGTATGTGTACACACACACACACACACACACAGACAGACTCATGCACCTCAGATATACAAAGGTGCTGTGGTTGTGATTTAATTAGGTCTCCGTTTTTTTTCAACAAGCACGTGTTTATGTGATATATATTCACATACACACACACACACACACATATATATATATATATACACACACACATACACACGTTAGTGTGTTTATATCGTCTTCAAAGTTTTTAATTCCACTATAAATGCAGAAGACTGCTGTATGTTCAATGAAACTGCTTTATAAGAATGATTGTTTAATTATGCATGTACTTTATATATACACGCGCGCACTTAGGTATGTACGTAGATGTGCGTGTGTGTGTGTGTGTGTGTGTGAGAATGTA
>NC_068983.1:97185309-97186354 GCF_001194135.2 Octopus bimaculoides
TATATATATACATGTTTTGTACGTATTCATGTATATATGAATGGCTGCGTATACGTTTGTATGCACACACACATACACGTGTGTGTATATATATAATGGATGTGTGTATATATAATGGATGTGTGTGTATATATGTGTGCGCGTGTATATATATAATGTATATGTGTGTGTATATATATAATGTGTGTGTGTCTATATATATGTGTGTATATGTGTATTTATGTGCGTATGTGTGTGTATGTATGTATGTGTGTGTGTGTGTGTGCGTAATACTTTCACTTTAGAACGGAAATACGTCGAATCGAGGGTAACTAACAATTGGTTCATATTGACATATTTTAGTGAGGAGAAACGGGTACACATCCGACTTGCTGGACCTGGATATATGAATGGTACCTGTTTTATCTGTCCCTGGAAGAATAAAAACGACAAGGTGAACGTCGCCGGTCTTGAACTCTAGTTTTCAAGACACTTAAGCAGTTTTGTCGATCAGGTAAAAATAACTGTCAAACATCCCTCAAATCATACACCACTGTCTTACGTATATATTTGTCAGAAGGGGACTTCTATGTTATAGCTTGACCTGGTTGAAATAACAGGTAAATCTCTCTCAAATCACACCTCACTGTGTGTGTATGAATCAATGAGAGTGACCTATTTGGTAAACCTACTAGAAACCACTGCTAAATCTCACTCAAATCATACCTTACTGTCTTATCTGAGTATGAGCCAATGTGAGGCCTCTAAATGGTAGCTAGGCCTGTTAGACCTCGCAGCTAAACCTCCTTCAAATCACATGTATGTATTTATGTGTCTAGGAGCCAATGTTCTTTATATGATAGCTAGACTTGGTAGAAATAGCAGCCAACTCTCTCAAAATAATATCCTACTGTCTCATGTATGTATGTATGGTAGTTAAACCTTGTAGAAATAGCAGTCAAATCTCCCTCAAATCTGCATTCTACTGTGTTGTGTATATGTGTGTGTATACATACATACACACACACACACACACATATATATATATATATATATATACACATAT
>NC_068983.1:97189885-97190632 GCF_001194135.2 Octopus bimaculoides
TTATTGAGCGCAAACACCTAAAAGCTCCACGAGGCTCCGGCAGGGGATGGTGGCGAACCCTGCTGTACTCTTCCACCACAACTTTCTCTCACTCTTACTTCCTGTTTCTGTTGTGCCTGTAATTCAAAGGGTCAGCCTTGTCACACTCTGTGTCACGCTGAATACCCCCCACCCCCCCGAGAACTACGTTAAGGGTACACGTGTCTGTGGAGTGCTCAGCCACTTGCACGTTAATTTCACGAGCAGGCTATTCCGTTGATCGGATCAACTGGAACCCTCGACGTCGTAAGCGACGGGAGTGCCAACAACAACAGGTATCTGCAATCAATGCTCGTTGCGTCCATCTTTGAATAAGTCTGATAACACTTTGCTTTCACCAACACTTTATCTACGTACAATGGAGCAATGACAAAAAGCGTCTTCAGTATATCTGAAATGTGAAGGAAAATATGATGGATAATGAAACGAATAATGTATGGTAAATTGACTCTCTTTCTGTCTCTCTCTCCTGTGCCTGGATCTCTCTCTCTCTCTCCTGTGCCTGGATCTCTCTCTCTCTCTCTCCTGTGCCTGGATCTCTCTCTCTCTCCCCTGTGCCTGGATCTCTCTCTCTCCTGTGCCTGGATCTCTCTCTCTCCCCTGTGCTTGGATCTCTCTCTCTCTCATGTGCCTGGATCTCTCTCTCTCTCCTGTGCCTGGATCTCTTTCTCTCTCTCATGTGCCTGGATCTCTCTCTCTCTCTCTCTC
>NC_068983.1:97191760-97195342 GCF_001194135.2 Octopus bimaculoides
TGTTCCTCAGGATTTTGGTCAATTTCCAGGAATCCTTGGCTTTACAATGAAACCAATGGAACGCTGCCAGTTGGAGATGAACTGTATTGGCACAGGCGGAAGTGACGTCTGCCTGACTTGCCTAAGATAGGTGCAGGTGTGGCTGTGTGGTAAGAAGCTTGTTTCGCAATCACATGGTTCCTGGTTCAGTCCCACTGCGTGACACCTTGCGCAAGTGACTTTTACTATAGCCTCGGGCTGACCAAAGCCTTGTGAGTGGATTTGGTAGATGGAAACTGAAAGAATCCCATTGTGTGTGTATAAGTGTGTGTGTGCACAGGTGTGGCTGTGTGGTAAGAAGTTTACTTCCTAACCACATGGTTCCAGGTTCAGTCCCACTGCGTGACACCTTAGGCTTTGGTCTCTGGCTGACCAAAGCCTTGTGAGTGGATTTGCTTGATGGAAACTGAAAGAAGCTCATTGTGTCAGTGTGTGTGTGTGTACATCTGTGTGTACGTGTGTGTGTGTGCGTTTGTCTTTGCCACCCTCCACAGCATGACAACCAGTGTTAGTTTGATTACATCCCCATGACTTAGCAGTTTGGCAAAAAGAATTTGACAATAAATGCCAGGGCTTCACAACATGAACAAGTGCTAGCTGTCAATTTATTCAACTAAACAAAATCTTCAAAGCAGTGCTCCAACATGGTCATAGTTCAATAACAGAAACCAGGTAAAAGTTGAAATGTTCTCAGAGCTTGGGAACTCTTTGAATGTCAGATCATTGCAGACTCTTGGAATATTGTGTCGAACTGCTGCTGTTGCTCATAGAATGGTCCTAGTTATCAGCCGAGTGCATTGTCCAAGAGAGCCAACAGCCATGTTGTACTTGTTCGGACAGGAGAACCTTTTGGTTTTCTTTTGTTTTTATGTTTTGTTTGTTGGTTCAAAGTGATGCAGGGGTTTACGGGGCATTCGACTGGAAAGGACCAAGGAACAATATTTGTGTGTATGTGTGTTTTATACACACACACACACACACATATATATATATATATATATATATATATATATATATATATATATATATATATATATATATGGTTGGCGTTAGGAAGGGCATCCAGCTGTAGAAACTCTGCTAGATCAGATTGGAGCCTGGTGCAGCAGTTGCACAAGTGCTTTTTATGTGGCATCCGTCCGTACCTGCAAAGAACAAACCTGTACGTATGAGTGACAGCGATTTTACTTGTCCTTGTTTCGCACATTCTGAATAATATAAAGCTTTCCTTTCACAAGTCCCAAGTTACTCCGGTGGTTGAAAAACAAATTGGGAATGTGTATCCATATACGATGCATTGACACCAGGGAAATATGCTCGGTGTATAACGTGATGCACAAAATAAGCAAAAGGTTAAACAATGTTTTTAAAAGACAGTTTTAGTGTGACATTGGTGAATTATGTTATTACAGAATGTCTTTACAGCGAGGCTGTATGTGACATTAACGCTTTGTCTGTCCAAAAAAATTTCATATGTTCTGAATTATATAAAGGTTTTTATAAGTCCCAAGTTATTCTGGTGGTTGAAAAAAAAAATTGGGAATCGTATTCATTTAAAATGCACCTATGCCAGGGAAATGTGTCCTGCGCATCGCATGTGAATACACAGGACTAGTAAAGGAAGAGTTAATGTACCACAAAACGATGTGGAATAAATATTTATTTTACAAACTCAATATCGGTTTTCTTGTTTGAAATCCCCCCACCCCCACCCCATTCCTCCCACAGAAGCAAGAATTACGAATTCAACGCAGAAATACACACATACACACATGCACGTATGCGCGCGAATGCACGCAATCGTGTACGTGCGCGCATGCGCACACATGCCTGTTCCTGCACACTCACGCAAGAACCCAGTCACACACACACACACACACACACACACACACTCTCATACATATGCACACACTCACTCGTACATACGCGCACACGCGCGACTGATATATATATATACTTAACCTTTCTTTTCATCGAGCCCAGAAGACGGTCGACCTTGACAAGATTTGAACTCCAGTCGTAAAGGGAGTTAACTTTCGATTTCGCCACCATATGTAGTGTTATAGGTATAACTACAGTTTAGTGACCCGCTTTCTTCGTTTCCTTTGTGTGGTTTTTTAACGACTAATTTTCCTTTTTCACTCTGATTACTTGAAAAAAAAAGCTACAATAAAAATAAACGGTCGGTGGGGCAGTAAACTGTACTTAGACGCTCCTTATTCCATGTAGTGTAAAACTATAGGCTAGGTGCAAGAAACAACACGTGAATGCTTCTACATGGTTCATTGACGTGTTAGAAATTGCAGCCACCATTACCTCTCAAATTCATACTGTCCCGTCTTGGAAAGAAAAGAAAGAAAGAATTACATTGATTAAGCGTAGTCCTAGATAGACAGTACTCGAATGAAGGATGAAAGGTGGTGGTGGCGGTGGTGGTCACCGCTTACGTTTCGTCATGACTCTTCTCCATAATGTAATCCTAGATAAGATGGGATGGTCACAACTGGAATATTTATTTGAAATATTACACTTGCTTTTCTCTCTGTCTTAAAAGATTACAATAATCTTCATGTTTTAGTACATTTGCACCCATTTTTTTGTTTATATAGATTAGATTGTGGGGTGTGATTTGAAGGAGATTTAGTTGCTATTTCTACTAAGTCTAGCCACCCTGCAGAGGTCTTCCTCACTAGCTCGTACATGTATATATGTATACTCTTTTACTTGTTTCAGTCATTTGACTCCGGCCTTTAGTCGAGCAAATCGACCCCAGGACTTATTCTTTTGTAAGCCTAGTACTTATTCTATCGATCGCTTTTGCCGAACCGCTAAGTTACGGGGACGTAAACACACCACCATCGGTTGTCAAGCGATGTTGGTGGGGGGGGGGAACAAACACAGACACACAAACATATACACACACACACACACACACACACATATATGTATATATATACGACAGGCTTCTTTCAGTTTCCGTCTACCAAATCCACTCACAAGGCTTTGGTCGGCCCGAGGCTATAGTAGAAGACACTTGCCCAAGGTGCCACGCAGTGGGAATGAACCCGGAACCATGTGGTTGGTAAAAGCAAGCTACTTACCACACACCCACTCAGATAAGACAGCAGGGTGTGATTTGAAGATTTGGCTGCTATATTTACTAATTCTAGCTACCATGTAGTGGTCTCCCTCGTTGGCTCTTACGTACATATATACATAGATAAGACAGTAGGATGTGATTTGAAGGAGATTTGGCTGCTATATCTACTAATTCTAGCTATTATGTAGAGGTCTCTCCTATTGGCTCATACGTACATATATACATAGATAAGACTAGTGGCTCGTAGATAAAATTAGTGGGGTGCCACTTTAGAAAATTTTTAGCCGCTGTTTTAGTATTGTGTAAAAGGAAACAAACATATAAAAAGAAAATTTATACATAAACTTGATCGGTTCGCGATTTAACAATTGCTGGGTAAGTGTGTTTAATTTTGTTCACTGAACACCGCCGCGAATTCCACCTTGTTTTTCAAAAATCTCCCC
>NC_068983.1:97196552-97199209 GCF_001194135.2 Octopus bimaculoides
GGGGGACAAACAGACACACAAACACACACACATACATCATCATCGTTTAACGTCCGCTTTCCATGCTAGCATGGGTTGGACGATTTGACTGAGGACTGGTGAAACCGGATGGCAACACCAGGCTCCAATCTAAATTTGGCAGAGTTTCTACAGCTGGATGCCCTTCCTAACGCCAACCACTCAGAGAGTGTAGTAGGTGCTTTTACGTGTCACCTTACAACGGGTTTCTTTCAGTTTCCGTCTACCAAATCCACTCACAAGGCTTTGGTCGGCCCGAGGCTATAGTAGAAGACACTTGCCCAAGGTGCCATGCAGTGGGACTGAACCCGGGACCATGTGGTTGGTAAGCATGCTACTTACTACACAGCCACGGGGGTGCTGCTGTTCCTACACACGAACCGCCACTGGATTTGGCTGCTATTTCTACTAAATTTAGCTATTATGCGGCATGCAGAGGTCTCTCTCTCGTTGGTTCATACGTACATATATACATTGATAAGACAGAAATAGCAGCCAAATCTCTCTCAAATCAGACCCTCCTAAGTCTTGCTTGTACGTATATACATGGATAAGACTGTAAGGTGTGATTTGAGGGGGATTTCATTGCTATTTTCAGCAGGTCTAGCTATGATTTAAATATCTATTGTTAAAAGGTAATTATAAATAATATCCAATGTTAAAGTTTTAATTAAAGAGAAAATTTAATTAGTATCATCAGGGAAACGGAACTAAAAATAAACACACTGTAGGGTACAATTAACATTGTAGTTTAATTAACATTGGTTAATTAGCTAATTAATTTAGTATTAAGCATTTAGATATTGTTTTAAATTTATCTTAATGCATTAGTTATTAATGAGGAATAAACAAAATTTTAATTATTTTTTTTCTTAATATTTTAATGGTGTAGGCATAGTTGTGTGGTTAAGAAACTTGCTTTGCAACCACATGGCTTTGGGTTCAATCCCACTGCGTGGCACCTCGGGCAAGTGTCTTCTGTTATAGCTCTAGGCTGACCAAAGCTTTGTGAGTGGATTTGGTAGATGGAAACTGAAAGAAGCCTGTCGTATGCATGCATATGTACATGAGGCCATGCTGGAGCACCACTTTGAAGGGTATAGCTGAACAAATCTACCCCAGTATTTATATTTTTTCTTTTAAAGTCTGGCTCTTTTACTATTGGTCCCTTAATGCTGAATTGCTAATTCTCAGGGATGTAAACAAACCAACACTGATTTTCAAGCCGTGTATCTCCTCTACAGCAAGCACTTATGTTTGGCACCTGGCATACTGCCACTCACATCCAAGTTCCACTTTCAAATACTCCCTCTTTGTAGTGGGAGCTGTTTTCTTTTCTCTGTCCTTTTCCGTCTTGCAAATTACAGGACAACCTCACCAGTGCTGGTGCCACATAAAAAGTACCCACTGCACTCTGTAAAGTGGTTTGTATTAAGAAGGGTATCCAGCCATAGAAACCTCGTCAAAGATGATATTGTTGCTCGACGCAGCCCTTCAGCTTGCTGGTTCCCTCTCAAACTGTCCAGCCCATGCCAGTATGGGGAAAGTATGTTAAATAATAGCCTGGTCTAGCTTTTTTACAGTTGATTTGATCAACCAACAGCCTGCTTGTGAAATTAATATGCAAATGGCTGAGCACTCGGGGAGATCCAGCACAACACAGAATGTGACAAGGCTGGTTCTTTTGAAATACAGGTACAACTCAATTTTGCTAGCTGAGTAGAGTGGACCAACATGAAAAGGTGTCTTGCCAGTGAGAATTGAACTCACAGCCTTCTGATTGTGAGGTGAACGCCCTAACCACTAAGCTATGCCTCTTTACAAAAAAAACTGACACTCTGTCGATTACAATAACAAATTTCCCAGTTGATCCGATCGACAGATCAGCCTCTTGTGGAATTAATGTGCAAGTGGTTGAGTACTCCACTGACACACGTACCTTTACTGTTAGATCTCCGAGAGATTTAGTGTGACACAGAGTGTGACAAGACTGGCCCTTTTGAATTACAGGTAGAACTCGTCTTTGCCAGCCTAGTGAACTGGGGCAATGTGGAATAAAGTATCATGCTCAAGGACACAAAGCACCTCTGGGAATTGAACTCCTGAGCTTAAGATTGTGAACCGAATGCCCTAACCACTAAACCACCATCATGATGTCCTCTCTGTCTGTTTGTCTGTCATTCTCTCTTTTTCTCTCTCACACACATGCCACCTATAGCCATCCATCTTATGATGTAGTTCTATATACACTATGTATCTCTTTTACTTGTTTCAGTCATTTGACTGTGGCCATGTTGGAGCACCGCCTTTAGTCGAGCAAATGGACCCCAGGACTTATTCTTTGTAAGCCTAGTACTTATTCTATCGGCCTCTTTTGCCGAACCGCTAAGTTACGGGGACTTAAACACACCACCATTGGTTGTCAAGCGATGTTGGGAGGTCAAACACAGACATATACACACACATACATATATATATATATATATATATATACCTATATACGACAGGCTTCTTTCAGTTTCCGTCTACCAAATCCACTCACAAGGCTTCGGTCGGCCCAAGGCTATAGTAGAAGACACTTGCCCAAGGTGCCACGCAGTGGGAATGAACCCGGAACCATGTGGTTGGTAAGCAAGCTA
>NC_068983.1:97204980-97205752 GCF_001194135.2 Octopus bimaculoides
CCTCCACCTCGCACATATTCCCCAACCTACCCCTTCCCTCCTTCAAACGAGCCCACAACTTGCGTGACCTCATTGCCCAGTTTCTTCCCTAACCCCACCTCCCAACCTGGCTCGTTGCCCTACTCCCGGCCACGCTGCCCAACTTATCCCTACCTCCCCGACCACGCTGCCCAACTTACCCTACCTCCCCGGCCACGCTGCCCAACTTGACCCTACCTCTCCAATACCACCATTATCGTCCTTGTGTAAAAGAAATATATGAGCAATAAAACTATAAAACAATATCTCTATAAATATGTAAAAAAATATATAAAAAGTGTATAAGAAATATAAGTAAAAAGTATAGGGAGATAAAAAGCTTGTATGTGGACACAATATAGAAAGCAAGCCCTATCTGTATTCTCGGGGGGACCAAAAACGTAACAAATATTTAGCCACATATGGACATGATCTGAAAAGTTCAGTTCTTCAATTTAGATATGTGGCGGGGTCTAAGCTGCTTTTCCAGATGAGCCATCTTTCCATATCACAAATCTCACACTGTGCTACCATTTCTGCCAGTTCGCCGCCTTATTTCAGTTTCTATCTTTCAGGCTTCTTTCAGTTTCTGTCTACCAAATACCCTCACAAGGCTTTGGTTGGCCCTAGGCAACAGTAGAAGACACTTGCCCAAGATGCCACGCTGTGGAACTGAATCCGGAACGATGTGGTTGAGAAGCAAGCTTCTTACCACACTGCCTCACCTTCACCTACATATATATATATATATATA
>NC_068983.1:97208228-97210075 GCF_001194135.2 Octopus bimaculoides
TATATATATATATATGTATGTATGTATGTATGTATGTATGTATGTACGTACGTATTTATGTACGTATGTAATGATGAATTGGAATTCTTTATTGTAATTCTGTCGAACAACGTTTCTTACATTTAAACACAGTCTTCGTTCATTTATATTTCGTTTTTGCAATATTTTCTTTTAATATCTGAGTCAACAACGATGGTGGCATCGGCAAT
Source organism: Octopus bimaculoides (assembly GCF_001194135.2). Lineage (NCBI taxonomy): Eukaryota > Metazoa > Mollusca > Cephalopoda > Octopoda > Octopodidae > Octopus > Octopus bimaculoides. The sequence continues at coordinate 97,208,438 of NC_068983.1, forward strand.
GCTCAAGATGCCGCCGCTGCTGCTGCTGCTGGTAATGATGATGATGATGATAATGAGGATGATTCTCTTTCTCTTCTTCATCATCATAATCACCGTCGGCCTCATCGTCGTCGTCATTGTCATTGTCATCGTCATCATTTATGTATCCAACTGCTTGTATGTCTTTTCACTCTGTCAAACATTTATTTATATTCATACAATGACGGCTGCTGTTGAAAAGAGTTAATTTCAATGTTGATGTCACGGCTGTGTTGGATAGTCTCTGCTGAATGAAGCTGCACATAGAGAAATCAGTATTCCGTCTCAGTAGTTTGTATAATGGCCTCACCGTTCTGTAATTGTATCTTGGCTTTGAGTCGATGCTGAAGTGACGTTGATTGAGATTCTTAATCATTTGGATACTAAACAAACAATTTGCTTCTATATGTGAAAATGTTAAAAAACTGAAATCAAGCTACCTGTTGAGTTTCATTGCGTCGCCTCCCTCACTAACAGATTCAGAAGAACATTTACAGACGTGGCTGTGTGGTAAGAAGCTTCCTTCCCAATCACATGATTCCGGGTTCAGTCGCACTGCGCAGCACCTTGGGCAGGTGTCTTCTACTATAGCCTCAGGCTGACCAGAGCCTTGTGAGTGGATTTGGTTGACGAAAACTGAAAGAAGCCCGTCGTGTATATATACATACATATATATATATATGTGTGTATGTCTTTGCGTCTGTGTTTGCACGGCCCCATTACCGATTGGCAACCGGTGTTGGTGTGTTTACGTCGCTGTAACTTAGCGGTTCGAAGAAAAGTGTCCGATTGAATAAGTACCGGGCTTTATAAAAAAGAAATAGGTACTGGGGTCGATTCATTCGACTAAAAACCCTTCAAAGCGGTGCTCCAGCATGGCCGCAGTCAAATGACAGAAACAAGCAAAAGACTATACATAAACATTTACGGTGGTGCTCCAGCATGACCGCAGCCGCTTGGCTGAAACGAATAAAAGAATACACACACACACAGACACACACACGCACAAAACACATGCACATGTACAAATAGTTTGGTGTACACAATCACATAGTCAGAAGAGCACACACACACGGACGTTCACATTTATTCTCACAAATACACAATAAGATATTAGAGATTACTATTTTGTCATACACATGGATATGCATCATTGTGTACACGTATATCTACACGAGCAAATGTGGAGTTGTTGTAAGAAGTTTGCTTCCGCCATATGCATGGGCTTCCGTTTGCGCCTTCCGTGTGCGTGCAGGTTTGTGTGAGTGCATTTGCGTGTGCGTGCGTTTGCTTGTGCGTGCACGTATGTGTGTGTGTGTATGCGTATGCGTATGTGTGCATGCGTGTGTATGTGCGTGTGTGCGTGTATATGTATGTGTGCGTGTATGTGTATGTATGCGTGCGTGTGTATGTGCGTGTGCGTGCGTGTGCAGTCGAGTTTGTGCGCGAGTGCGTGAGTTCGCGCAGGTTGTGTGTTTGTGTGTGTGTGTGTGTGTGTGTGTGTGTGTGTGCGTGTGTCTGTGTGTGTGTCTTTGTGTCTGTCTCACACTACCGCTTGAGAAACGGTATTGGTTCCCGTAACCTAGTGGTTCAGCATGACAGTCCGACAAAATAATTATC
>NC_068983.1:97211002-97213727 GCF_001194135.2 Octopus bimaculoides
TATATATATATATATATATATATATATATATATGTAAATATATATACAAGTGAGTGGATAAACGAAAGAAAGGCACTCAACAAATTTATTGGATCAAAATTGTTTTATCACATTCGTTTCAAAGATGATGCTAATTTTCAGCCATTTCTGATTTGGAATACGCACAAATCTAAATCAAAATGTCGATCATTAGCTGAAACTGACATTATTTAATAATGTTAATATTTACTATTATTATATATATACACATACAAGAAGTTTAGAATAATTGTCATTACATATCTATCCTTTATTGGAGCAAATTTGGCTTCCAGCAGTCATTATAGGTACATCACTGATAAATAATGTACATATATAATGAGTACTGGAAACAGCTGTAAGTCAAATTTGCTCCAATAGAGGCAAAATATGTAATGACCATTATTTTTAACATATTTTTTATATATCACTCTGTGTAAAAACCAGTTTGCCTGATGCCTATTTACGGACTTACAATAGAGAATTGTGATGAACCGTAACCTACCACAAGACTACCGGGAGTTCATCACTAATTTTAGCCTGGTGTGCCAACAGAAGACTTATGAAGTATTTTTCACGGATTGATTATCGTTCACACTTCCTCCCCTCTCTCTCTCTCTGTATATATATATATATATATGTATGTATGTATAATCTAAAATTAAAAACGAAGAAAAGACACAAGAAAAAACAACAACGCGAGTACGTGGTACATGCAAAGTATTAAAATACGCTCAGGGAAGGAGAGAATGCGTGTTTTACGTTTCGTGCAAAACTCTTCTTCAGAAACAGGAGTCATAGGAAAGTCCAAGAGAAAAGGAAGATGGAGGAAAGAAATCGCCAACAATCCACATATAGTTACATATACATATCAAACCAGGAAGTTTGAAAAGCATTTTGGCATTTATTCATCACTACGTGTCTCATTTGCTAATACAAATTAGAAAGTTGTACATGATGGATAAACATGTCAGAAATCACCTATTTGAAACTATTCACACAGAATTAAATAATACTATTATTGCTTCTTTGAAGAATTTGTGATAGTTAAATATAAATAAATGCAAGTCAATATTTGAAGGTAGTTGATACATTTAATACAAAAAGGTATTTAATACGCCGCCGTTCGACTTGACCCTTTATAAGGAAAGTAATGATATCATACCTGTTTCTGTTACATCCTCTTGTAATGGTATTGAGGATTACTGCGATATAATCTTCAATGTCGTTACTGTAACACCAGGATAGACTTAGCAGCCTTAAAGCCCTGGGCAAATCAATACACATAGCTGTACAATAACTATATATTGACGAAAGCCGCAGCACATATACGTTATAGTTGGACCCGTAGAACCTTGAGACCCCTGGGAAACTACCCGGTGTGCTCATGCATGAAGACAGCTCTGAGTAATATTTAAATCAACATACATTATCATTACTCCATCGGTGATATTCATAGTAACACCCTGTGTTTCGTGCTGTTTATGTGACCCTTTAGATTACACTGTGTAACAAAATCTGTTTTTTTTTCTTTTGTCTTTGGTCAGTAAGTGTTATTTCCTATTTGCTTCTATCAAGAAATGAAAGGAAATGACTACTATTCCCTTCAGTCTTTGCTTTTGTGACCTGGACATCAATGTTTTGAAAAAGATCTCCTTTCCATTACATTTCAGACAAATTCAGTGCTGATTTGCCGAAGCAGAAATATCATTATAACAAATATTCTGCTCAATACCACAGACTTGCTTGTCAGTTGCTTGACCTTAACCATTTGAACATGTCCATGTGTTGAGAGCGATTTTTTGGGACTGGAATAAATGTAGCAAAAGTAAAGTTTGAAAGAAATATTAGTAATTTTTCATACTTTCTTGGGGTAAGCAACTAGGAAATATCAGTTGCTACACAAGGACAAGAATCGTGTTACACAGTGTTACATATGGTGACACTAAACATTATATATATCTATATATATATATATTATATCAATCACATCGAAATCAACAGACACCATATTATATAGATGCGAAGGCGCATGGCCTCGTGGTTAGAGTGTTGAACTCATGACCGCAATATCGTGGTTTCGATTCCAAAGACCGGCGGTGCGTTATTCTGTTGTGCCGACTCATTTCACATTGCTCCAGTCCGATCAGCTGTAAATGGGTAACTCTGCGATGAACTGGCGCTCCGTTCAAGGAGAAATGTTGGCTTACCCACTTAATCAGCGTCGTTGAATCATTCGGAAGTTACAACAATGCGAGGAAGTGCATGGTGGCCAGTGGTGTATAGCGAAATTCGATAATGTTACCCTTTACCAAAACAGATGATCATTATTACTTCGATATTAATGCGCTGTATATCATACTATTAGTCTGAAAACGTACATCAATCAACATACATTATCATTATTATGATAGATCAGGCATACTGACATTAACAAACATTATGTTATATAGATAATGTAACTCTTTACATAAACAAACATTATCATTATTACTTTGACATTAACGCACTGCTTATCATACTTTTGATATGGCACTATACATCAATCAACATAATATAGTACTATTACATTTCATTAGTCCCATTGACATACTACATCATACCATGAACGTAAAGTTTTATATCAATATTCAGTACATATATCGTCGCTTTACATTAATTACATTGGACATTAGCATATATATATATATATATATATATATATATA